>NC_072736.1:21738606-21800153 GCF_026930045.1 Uloborus diversus | reverse complement strand
TTTCCCTAAAATAATATTTAAAAAAATATATGCGCTCATTGAAGTTTTTTTTTAGCTTTTCTTTAAAAAGGCTTAAAAGCTTTAATTAATTAAAAAGGATTAAAAGCCCCACAAATGTAATCGAATTTAAGGGGTTCCGGGACAAAAAATCGTGAAATTTTGCAATTTTTTTTTATCATGTGAAAAATTACTCCGTTTTTTTCTGCTTAAAAGGACGTTTAAATCTTGTTTCTATCTGAAATAGAACGAAAGATATAATTATTTTTGTTGCGTGCACCTAACTAATATGTACTTGACGTTAAAACTTTAAACGCGTTTTTCTCCATGATGCAATTTTTCCCGATTTCTTGCATTCAAACTCTTATAAGTCCGGAACCGATTAAGAAAAAGTAATGAAACTTGGAGCATATCTTTTTCAAACAGTTTACTTTAATTTTTATTCGGCGAATTTGAAAAAAAAAAAACGTTTACTGCAAAAATTATGATTTTTAAAAAAAAAAAAAGTATTTTCGAATTTTTCGAAATTTTTCTTCAAATATTTTTTATTTTTTATCGAATCAATATTTTTAAAATCGCCGAATAAAAATTAAAGCTTAGATATTTGTGCGTAATTTATTTAAAAAAAATTGAAAATTGATCAAAAATATTTTGAGTTATTGCAATTTAAAGCAACACCATTTTTCAAAAAAATACTTAAATTTAAATTTAAAAAAATATATATATATATGATATGATTTTGCTTATTAAATAAATGGTGAATCAGTGCAAAAAAGTTTCAAAACTCTAAAGTATATAATAAAAAAATTTCAAAATGTGTCCCGGACCCCCTTAAAAGAAAAAAAGCATCTATTCAGTTAACAAGCTTCCCGCGAGCCAAACAAAATCTGCTTTCGGGCTATATGCTGCAGATCCCTAGTAAGGACCAAGCGAACCAGGGATCCAGTTGGAGGCCCCAGAGTGCATACAGTTACTTCGATTCTAAGCAACAGTACGAGTTAATACTCAATTTATCTCGGAAGTGTCATATTTTTTCATCACATGATAAATCCGTATTATTCTTAGAAATCGATAAATTGCAAACTCTGAGTGGAAAAATCGCATATAGCTCCAGGTTTTCCAATGAAAGATAAAATATTTATGGAAACAGCGTTCTTTTAAGTTCCCGCCAAACTTGAACACTATTTTTAAAACTAAACACAAATAAACCTTCATGTAACTTTCTTCTCTGAACCTTGAAACTAAGAATTGTTCAAACAGTATATTAACTTGAAAGCTGAATATTTAAAGAATATTTTCCAGCCTTAAAATATATCATCAATATTGTGCTAAAAGCTCTTTAAAGCACATAATTATTTTGCAACAGTCGCAAAAGTAATGACTTTTCTTCTGCTGTTTTTAAATTATTCGTTACGACTCACTTATCGTTTTTTTCCTTCTCTTTCTCTGCTTCCATACAAATCATTTTTCTAACTTAAAAAAAATCAAGGCCATGATACTCTCTGAACTTCAGGATTATTTGGCGATATTTCTTGGTAGCCAAGTGCGTAAAAAATGATTTTCTCATGCGATTATTTTTACAAAACCCTTGTTAGAAGACGGAATGTATGCTGTTAGTGGAGGAGCGGGGGAGAGTTTGAGAGTTCATCTTAAAGTAGCAAGTGGGAGAAGAAACTTCGATGAGTATTAAAGTACTATTCAGTTTAGGGGGATGTAGTGCTATTAAGAAACGGAAAATATCAGTCCCGTACGTTCCTGATCTCTTTGTTACTGAAATTTATTGTTTTTCTTTTGCTTGTTTTATTTGAAGTGAAAAAAACTAATATTTTAGTCAGATTTGGTCCGTTAGGTATTAAGATAAAAGGTTTGACAAAACTGCTGAGCTATTTGAATATAATTTCAATTTATAAAATTGATCATGTATGGAAAATGTATGAAATGAAAGAGAATTAAAAAAAAATGAAGGACTTATATGAAGTGCAAAATATTAAAATGGTTATTGCAAATATTGCAATTGACACATACTAGTATCTTATACTTGGAACCACACTCCTTATATGCGACGACACAATTTTATCTCGTTGCTTTACATAAAAAGACAAATAAAACGAAATATGGCAACATAAGAGTGAGTTTTCGAACAACTTGATATTGCTGTGTTACTTAAGCATCACGTTGGCAAAATGCAAATATTTGCTGCATAAATACGTTATCGTGTTTATAAATAAGAAAAAAAACTCTAATTTCTGTTCCATGAAATTGTGTTATCACCAAAGATTTACTTGTCTTAAAAACTTCAAAAAGTATTAATTAAACTTTAGCTTTCTCCTTTCGTTATACATTAATAAATAAATTGAATTTTAGTACTCCATACCTTTAAATCTGCAAAGATTTATTAGCAAGTAATCGTTTAAGAATTTATTTTTCAATTACCTACTGCGAAATATTTCGCAAATTCCTAGACATTCTGAACAAAGGAACATTCGGAAGGAAATTCAGATATATGTCTACTATGTATAAAATTACACCTATCATTGAAGCTCAAGCCAATACAAACTGGAAACGCAGTCATTAAAAATGCTTTTGTTAAGATTTAAACCTGTTTTTGTTTCTATAGATTAACTCAAAATGTGTTCATATCTATAAGTACACTATTAGTTCAGTTTCGGACATTATTCAGTTTATTATATAATCGTTTGAGTCCAAAGTAATTTAATTCGATAGTCCACCTCATTTTGAAGACTTCAAAGGGAAAACAGACGTTAACATTGCTTCAGTTTGTTAAAATTACCTAAAATTTGAAAAATAGGTTCCTTTTAAGGTACCTCAGTAATGATGTACAGTACCTCAAAAATGATGAAACGATCAAAAATTTTTTATTTCTTATTTCAAAACAAAAAGCTATTCTGAACACAGGGGAAAAGTTTCATTGCTTTAGTTCAAATATTTTAAAGTTATGAGTGGTAAAGGCCACGCTTCCTATGTGTTCTCATGCAAAAGAAAAACTTCAAATTGCTTTTTCTCGATGATGTTTTTTTTTTTGCGTTTTCATGTCATTAAAATCCCTAAGGATTTTTTTTTCTATTAAAGATACAGCTTTAAAGTAATACTTTTTGCAATTGGGATAACATATTTGACAAAACTGTGCATTGGATAAGCATTTTATAAATTACTCTAATGTTTAGAGCATGTTGCACCTTTAAAAACCAAATTAAAAAAAAAACTTTGATTTTTTACATAATTAATCACAGAAAATTTTGTAATGAACTCATAAGCAAATGAATGCACAGATTTTTAGAGATGATTATCGTGATCGTTTTGCAAAAAAAAAAATAAAATAAAAAAAATAAATTAGTGCAAAAATAAAAAAGCCTTAAAGATTTTTAAAAAATTAAAAATTTCCTCAATTTTTTGAATTTTCAAAAAAAGTAGGCAATATTTTTAAATTTTGAAAATAAATTATTGATTACGAAATAAGTATGCATGTTATGGTTTCAAAGACATATAAAATTTATATAAATTTTTAAAAAAGGTTTGAAAGGTACTGTGACCCCTTAACTCCTAAACACGTGTCTTCAGTAATGTGTTAATTTGTGTTATTATCCGTTATTTCTTATTTTATATCATTTTATATGCGGATATATGCGAATTATGAAAAACCTCATTCTTTGAAATAAAAAATTCAAAGCAACATCCAGTCAATGAATTTCTTACTTAATATTTGCTAGCGATTTGTGATTTTGTTGAATATAACTTTCACTTTGTTTCTTTTTTAAACACATCTTTATTTTCATCACCTCATCGAAGCACTTGTTTGAGAAGAAATGATCCAAAAGTCCACCTCATTTCGCAAACTTCAAAAGGAAAAACGAAGAAAACATTGTGTACTCAACGGAAAATATTTGATCGAGTACTTGTAAATTACTTTTGAAATACGTATTTGTTCAATACTTTCAACGAAATATTATAACTTGATCTTTCCTCACATCATTTGCTTAAACACAGACTGTCTGCAAAAAATATTCATTTCTTTCTTAAAATTTTGAAACTCTCAACATATATTTTTTATTTATTGCGAAATATTTCGCAAAGTCCTAGACATTCTGAACAAAGAACATTCGAACTCGTAAAGAAATTTATATATATGTCTGCTATGTATAAAATCTTTTACTTTTTTGAATTAGTGTTGTAACCGGAAAGACGGACAGATTCGCCGACAATTTGTCCATACATCAAGTTCAATAAAAACCAAACTGTCTAACCTTAAAATCTCAAGAGGCAGATGGGTGAAAGTACTTTTTTAGAAACTTTATTATAGTAACATTTTCTGATTCTTTTTCTTTACGTTATAAGGTGTTTTGTATGTAACATTTATAAATTAAAATTTTAGTGAGCTGTTTGCATTAAATAAATTGCGTTGTTGTGATATGTTCCATCATGATGCTTTTGAAAGTTATTTTAACAAAAGTTTTAGTGATGTTTTATACATCTTTTTTTATGCAATGTCGAAATATGAGTTTCTGGAAAACATGTTGCTTTTCGAAAAAAAAAAATGTGTCATATCGTGAGTTTTGGTGAAAAAGAATTATAAACTGTTCTTGGAAAACTTCACAGTTTGTTTTTAGGTTGAGAAATGTATCACGAAAAAACAAAAAATAAGCATTCTTCAATGAGCATCACTTGTTGAGTAGTCAAAAGACAAATCAGCTAGCTTAACAGAGGAAATTGAAACTTTTATAAATCTAACGAAGTTTCTTTAAAAAAATAAATTCAGAATATTGCAGATGGAAAAACTTCTTGACTTTATGTTTTTAAATATAAAGGAGGACAAAAAAAAACATTAAAAATAACCTTTGACTTTTCATTGAGAAATAAATTATGAGATTTAATTTAGAAGGTTCTTTATATTTTTAACCTTTCAAATTCCGCCCTAACATAAAAGGGCTGTAAACTAGTCCATTTTGATAAAAATGACCATTGAGACATGAATTTTTACGTGGTTTTTAAATTTAATATTATTTTACGCTCACAATTAAAAAGCAAAATTCTTTTGAACTAAACAAAGTTACTCATTTCTTATGCAAATAAACGAGAAAAAATATTTTTATTGCATTTTTACTTAGTTATTCAACTTTCCATATATTTACACTAATACCCATCGATCGCATACAAGTAATTATATAACGCAAGCATTAAATAAATCCAATTATCGCGTCTCCAAATTAGTGCCAATCAGAAGTTAATTTTGACATACTGCTGTGGCGTTGTACTCTTTCTTGGGCACTTGGCAATAAATCTGCGATCTAGTGTGATATATTCAAAATATTTTTCCTCAATCTTCACGAATCAATTTGGCATTCTTTCTAGAGCTTGTTAAAGGTAACTTCGTTTTCCTGAGAAAGATATGGAAATTCTTTCCTTTAATCAAATTAGTCTTCCTATTCAAATGCGCCAAGGTTTCGCGTCGTTTAATTGGAGCGCTCAGAGACATTGTTCAGCTTTGATTCTTATGACGGATTAAGAGCTCGAAAAGCTAAATATTTTTAGGAAAACAGCACCGTTTCATGCGGGGAAATTTATTTGTTGTCGAATTATAATTGTTGTGCGATTTTTATTGAACGAGTCATAAAAATGAGGCATTTTAGGAAAGATGACTACTTATGAAGCTTCGTTTTATGCTTATTGTCATGGGAAAGGAAACGTAAGGGTTGAACAATTAAATTCTTGCAACCCTTTTCCATTCTTTTTTTTGCAGTAATCTGCAATTTTAAGAAATAAAATCTGTTGTATCTTAATTTACTTTTTTGCAGCAATCTACAATTTTGTGCAATAAAACGTTGTTATATCAAATTTTATTTTTTGAGCGCAATATCTTCAACTCTTAAATCCTTTTGTTTGATCTAAAAATTGATTGTATTATCTGAGTAAATTGAGCATGTTGAAAAACATAGGGGAGACCGGGGTTAGTTGTTACAATTTTTTCAATATTATTTTACGCTAAACTATTTCAACTATTTACACGCGTGAAACTTTAAAATGCACCTAGACTGTTTAAGATTCATAACATATTTTTTAAAAAATGATTAGAAGCCACTACTCCAAAATATTTCAAGTTTTATGAATAGATGTAGATTGTAACAACTTATCCCACCAAGGGGCATGTTGTTACAGTATATGGGGTTAGTTGTTACATGAGATATATTTTATTAATGAAACGAATTTTACACATTATCTTGTTTATTCTGTTAAATTTTAAAAATTCTTAACCACGTTAAAAATCAAAACCTTTTTGGCTTTACAGATTTACTTCATTAATGACTTATTCTAATAAACTATCATTATCATTATCATTGTCCGAATTATAATTTTTACAAGCATATAATTTATCAAACTTAGCGCATCGGTCATGTGCCCATTTGTCACAATTACTATATTTGAAGCCGTTTAGTTGGTCAGGGAACGCAGATGGGTGAGTGCTATCATCTACTGCAAGGAAAGTCAGTTTCTCCTGGCGGTTAATTTTAAATTCGAGTGTAACAACTTACCCCGTGTAACAACTAACCCCGGTCTCCCCTACTCCTTGCAAATTATGACAGCTCCAAATCAAGAGCAATTGAAAACGCGTTTTCTTAAAGATGAATACACGATGTAAATTGTACTTTATTTTTCACTCCATTCAAGTACCTTACTTTCTGATATAAAAGTAATTTTTAAGATTCAGAGCGTAGGTTTGTAAAAGGCTGCCAAAAGTTAAAATTGTAAATATAACGTGAAAAAAAGCATATCCGATATGGCGAGGCGCGAATTGGAAAAGAAATTTTCATACACGTTTTGTGGAGTAACCAGGAACTACTTCAGTGCAAGAAAATGGAATAAACAGACAAAAAGTCATGAAAAAGATATAATACTAAAAAATAAATAAATGAATAACTGGTACGGTTCTATCTCTTGAAAAGGTGCCTCTACATATATACAATTCTAGGTGCAAATTTATGCATTAAATTCAATTTTGAAATATTCTTATGCGGCGAAAAGAGCAAAAAATAGTTTGATGTTATTTTTAAACATAGGAAAAATATTTGTTTTGATTCTGAAACGTGTGTGAAATTTTGGCACTGGAAACGCTATGCCTACGTTACTTTTCAAGAATACAAAACTACTGATTCAGTGATACACACTATTTTCATACAATGTTCATAACAACCTGAGTTTTTCTCCTATTGTTCGTAAAATGAAATCTTATTAATAAGTATCTAATAAAAGAAAGTAAAGCAAGCATTTTTCAACACTTTTTTAAATTACTTGCTTAGTATAAAAATACTTAATTTAAAGTTTGGTTAGAATTCCAATAATGCTAAGCATTACTGGGTATTTTCCCTTTTTTATTTATAATAATGTTTCGTTTTGTTTCTCGACATAAAATATTAAATGAATGAAACTTTCTCGTATCTTTTTTATATTGAAAACTTCTCTAAGAACATTTCGACATCTTTTATGTGCATTAATAGGCTGTTCTTTGTAATAAATACAGTAAGAAGATACTTTTACGAGTAAGGTATTACAGGTCAATTCATCACAACATTTAGCTGAATTTGATAACTAATAAGATAAACTTTATGTAAAGTAAATAGTAATTTTTTTGATGTGCTTTCGTTGAAAAAAGACCTTTACTTAATGTTAGCACTAGAGTGCCAGAACTTACATGAACTCTTTGCAATGACTACATTTCTTATGTCTCTTTTATTGTTGTTAGTTTTTCAAAGTTTTTACCTTTTGTTCCTTTTATCGTTGTTTAATTCTTAATTTTTTGTCTCATGTTCCTTTTATTATTTTTGAATTCTTAATTTTTATCTTGTGTTCCTTTGCTGATTTGTTCCAGTTCCTATTTTAGTTGCCTAAGTATTTTGCTATCTCACTTGCTCGTATGGGATACCCCAGCTGTTTTAAATGTATGGATTGATTTTTCCAATATCCACATACAAGAACATAAATAATGTTATATTACAGTGTAACAAGAACGACTATGTTACATTACAATGCAATATGAACAGTAATTTTACATTACAATGCAATATGAACAGTAATTTTACATTACAATGCAACATAAACAGCAATGTTACAATGAAGTTTTGCTTTTATTGTTAACTTGCTCCTTTTATTGTTGTTAAATTCTTCTTATTATTTTTTACTTCCTTTTAAAAAAAGGAAGTATTGTATTCGCAAAAAAATTTTCACCCAAAAATCGGCCTTGATTTCCAATTTGCACAGCCCCAAATGAATGTTGAGTTTTTTTTTTTTTTTTCAGTCCGACCACACCTGGATAAGTGCCTAGGAACGTACAGACACCCCAAATATCCATTTTGACGATCCCCGTTGAATCCTTCCGACACCTAACTTTGAATAAAAATTTTCAATAGCGTGATCTTACCCTCGTCCGCTACCACTCTCAACTTGTCGCCGAAGGCTTTGAAGAGGTGAAGAGGGGCATAAAAGGGGGAAGGTTAATAATTCCAATATTTGCTTTCGCTCCTCCCCTCAAGTCTCTTCGGCTCTCGTTCTATCGTTGTCTTCACCCCTTTTCAAGAACTTCCAGCTAGTAAAAAAATATATTTCCGGTTTAAGTCAATTTCATCTTGGAGGATAAACAGATTTTCGCAGTTTTAATCTTTACTTCTCGGTACTTGTTTTTATTGCTGCACTTTAATATGGTGAGAAGCTCGTCGGATTATTTTTTAGCGAATGTGAAAGTGTAGATGGAGGAAAAAAAATACCAAAAGAAGAGAAGACGTGTTTAACGGTTTATTGTTTAATCATAATGATAACCGATACATTTCTGCGCTGCTTTTTAATTAGATTTCATAAAGAATGATGCTAACATAATGAAGAACAAAGAAAAAAAGCCTGTTTACCTAAAAAAATAGAAACTTTTTTCTGTTGTGTTTAGATTACAGATGCAAAAGTTCTTACAAATTATATGCAAGGAACTTAAAAAGGAAATAAATTAAATAGATTTTCCTTACGGCAATCTTGCAACTACAACTTTTGTTCTGGGAGAAAATTCTTTTTAGTCTATTTTCCCAGAAAAAAAAAGATGTTTGGAAAAATACCTCAAAAATAAAAATAAAAAAGTTTAGAAAAAAAATTCAGAAATTACGAAAAAAATGAAAATTGACACAAGAATTATGATGGGGGGGGGGGGGGGACGTGGGTATGTTGGTCTGTGTATTTTTTTCTATTTATGTATCTATCTCCTCTTAACAGCTTCTGAGAAAACATTTTATGATTCTATGGAAAACATTTTTTCCCTAAGTATTTCCCCCGTCTTGGATATCTCCGTTTCATGTTTCATTTTGTTTCTGAAGTAGAATTTGAACAACAGAAAAAAAATGAGCTTTAGGCTGTGCTGGAAAATTTAAATCTTATCTATACCCTGAACTTCAGACCTTATCTCGAAAATCTTTCGACATGAAACTTGTTAAAAAAAGTTTTGGTTTTGTTTAGATTTTATTTACTTTAAGGATATTTTTGAGCAGTTTTTTTTTTTTTTTTTTTTTTTTTTTTTTTTTTTTTTTTTTTTTACGCGTAAAGGAGAATTTAAAATGTTTGTATCTAAGAAAACTACTAACACGGAAAACTGTTGGTTTGCATCAAAAAATTGCAAATTTTTAGAGATTAGGAATGTATTTTTCCTTTTTTTCTTTAAGAAAAAAAAAACTTCTTAATAAAAATTTTCCGCAGGCACAAGCGATGACGAACTTAAGGTAGCAATCGATTGATCCAGTAAATCGTTTCATTTTTTACTCAAAGAAATAGCTAATATTGTATTTATATTTAATTTAGATCATTATATTATATATATATATATATATATATATATATATATATATATATATATATATATATATATATATATATATATATATATATATATATATATATATATATATATATATATATATATATATATATATATATATATTTTTACTTTATTACTGAAATTACTTTCAAAAGTGATTCGTCAGTAATCCATTTTTTTTTTAAATTTTAATGGTGCTCGCATCGGTAAATTGAGATTTAATTATATTGTAAGAAAAATAAGTGTTTTAATGTGGTTATGTACTTCCTTTGGCGATTTACTGAAAGTAGTTTATGCAGCTAGCCATTTCTGGTTTTTAGTGTGTCCGTACTATGCGAGGGAGATCATAACTGGTCAAATCTGTGTACTCGAATTTAGGTCAAAATATATTAATAAGTATTAATGAAAATTTCGCAGCTAAAGTGCAACATTTAAGTTTTAACACCGTGAGAATATGCTTTTTTCGGACTGTTCAACATCAATCTAAATTTTTAAAAAAAAAAGTTTTCACCATGCCCATTACTAGTCATTAACCCTATATAGTAATAAAACTATTTAGTGCATTGTCGATAATTTTGCTTTAACTTTTTGTCATTTGTTTTCAAACTTTTATAGCAATTTTCCAGTCATCTTCAAATGTAAATCCAAAAGGAAACTAGGAAGAAACAAAAGAAGGGATTAACACAGAGAGTATTCTCTCTTCTTCTCTTTCACCAAAGTCAAATGCTAATCTAATTCGCAAATGTTTACAGAAGAGGAAAACAAGTTTTTGATATTAACACTCTCTTGTACAGAACAAATACTTTAAAGGGATTTCTGCTCTGTGTTTGTTTAAGAGATGGCCTTGCGGTGTTTCTGGTACAAATTCTAATGGGAGTAAACACCCAAATGGATTGTTAAGAGGAAGAATCGGTTAAAAAATTAGTGTATAAATTGAAAAGAGAATAAAGGAAGCGTTATCAACACATTTATCACACAAAGTTTTATACGTAAGTTCAGCTAAGTATGGCGAAAAATATTGTTAATATTATTTCAACATGGCTACGCGGGCACATATACATAGCCTTTTAGCAATTTTTACAAAAGAAAAATTTAAAACAATTGCTGTTTTGACCCTTTTGATAGATTAAGAGTTTTTTAGGCTAAAGCCCTACACTGTAAAAACAATTCAGAAACGTTCCTGGAAAATAATGGGCAGCTGATGTGCCCAGTTTCTGCCAGTGACATATCTTGCAAAATCCAGCAACGTTTTCTGCTAAAATTGAGTAACCTTCCTGATATTATCCTGGAAGCCTCCTGAAAAATTCAGAAATCTTCCCGTTTAAAGCCAGTCGTGTCTCTGGAAATAATATCTTGGCATCTTCCTGATTTATCAAGGAAGTTAAAAGAGCATTTGCTGCAAACATGGAGAAAGCTAAACCAGAATTGCTGATAAGTGACGATAATTTTGCTTGCCTACAAGTCTTGCAAAGCAACGTAGTCCATACTTTTTCGCTCCCTTTGAGAGCTTAAATAGCATGGACGGGCCGTACTTGAAGTGAAGCCGATACACTTTATAAATGCGCTCAGTTAATCTTTAAACTGGGAGCTAAAAATATTTTTCACAATAGTGAAAAGTCTGCATTCGTGCAACCATTAGCAATTCAGGAAACTTTTTGACAATGGAATTTGATTTTTCCAGGAAGTGGATAAAAACCATTAAAATCCCGAAACGTGACACGGAAATACCCAGTAACTTTTCGGAATTTTTTTACAGTGTAGATCGTAGCTTAAGTAGCGACGTATCCGCCATCTTGGGACTAAATATCGCTTCCTATTGTTGTTGTTGTTACATATGTTACTCGGGAACCCGAGCCCGAGTAGCAATGCTACTCGATTTTAATGCAGAGGGGTACGGCTTCCGCTTGATCGAGTGCCTATTACTACGTGGAAGTCCGATTTGGCTCTGACAACACGATAGATGGCATCACCCTCTATGGACAGTTCGTTAATTTAGAACCAGATCAGAAGCCGAACAACTTCTGGCCTAGAATCCCCAGAGGTATCGTTTCATTTGGAGGATTTTATGACCATGAGCATATTTAACGAAGCATACTTAATGAAGACGGAGGATCTTCGACGGGCTAGGATCGAACCAGGGACCCTAGACCTTACAGCAATGTATTTACATGCACGATTGGGAAACTTGTCGACAAGGTATAAAAAAAAGGAATAAAAATTTTTTATCACCGTCTTCTTCACGTGATAACACTTTTGAAACTAAGTGCTAATCTAAATCTAACTATTACGAACCATTACATGAACATTGCAGTAAATGTAAGACAATGTTTAAATTTTTTTATTAAAATAAAAATCCTTATTTTCGCGAATTAGCTCTGAAGTAGACGACGGGGCACTTGTGAACACAACGTTTAGGCGCACATGTGAACAGTTCACACAGCCGCTCTCATTAAAATGTGTAAATATTTATAATTATTATTTTCCTATAATCAGTTTGTAAATTTATTGTCAATACGATGCTCCTCCTGCATTTTTTGCCCGTGTTCATATGTGCCCCAGGCCTGTTCACATGTTCGCCCCTCTAGGGGCACACGGAAACAACTTCACACGCTTTTTAAAAATATCATAATGTAAAGAAATATTTTTTTTAAAAATCCCATTAAAATCCATGTCACAAAAAAGGGTATTCAATCATGAGGACACTTTTGCGTTGAGAAATTGACTCGGAGGGAAAATGACAGATTTCATCCCTTAGAACTTTAAAACTTTTGACTCCCGACTCCGACTCTTTTATCTCAAAATCAGTCCGACTCCACAACTCCTGACTCCGTAGCCATGGCATAAATGCCGACTCTGAGGAAAAATGATTGACTTCATCTCTTAAAACTTTCGACTCCCGACTCCGACTCCTCTATCCCAAAACCAGTCCGACTCCACAACTTCTGACTCCGTAGCCATGGCATAAATGCCGACTGAGGGAAAATGATTGACTCCATCTCTTAAAACTTTCAACTCCCGACTCCGGCTCCTTTATCTCAAAACCATTCCGACTCCACAACTCCGACTCCGACTCCCCAACCCTGGTTGAAACGCCTCGTGAAAAGCAGGTTGCTACGAATGCTGCAGAAACGCGTTGCATTGTTTGTAAACAAACCCAATGGAACGACGCACTTAATGAGGCGTTTTCAAAGCTCTTCCTTTGCCCCATCGTGAAAGAGAAGAACAGGAGAGAAAAAGTCTGGGGTCACGCGCGTAAGGCCGTGACAGGGACGTCGCGTGACCTTCGTGAGTGAGAGGGGGGATGAGATGGAAAGGAGGACAAGAGAACACTTTCGCACGCATCACGGATCGAGGTTGCGGTTTTTCCATTCTGCATATTTAAACTGCATGAAATACTATTTGATAAACCTTCGAAACAAATAGACACTTCAACTTCAACTAGATTATCTGAGCAAGAGGAAAAAATGATTCTATTATGCATGGTTTTAAAATTCTTCACGCATGTATTCTACTGTGTCGCGGTAAATCAAATTGAGTTAAATAAAGTAAAATCGAGTGATTGCCCAATTTCTTCTTCAAATGTCTTTGTTGAGCAATTTATTTCCATTCCATCACGAATTACCAATTATAATATTGTGCAATTATGAATAAGTGTCGTCCGCAACTAGAAAATCTTTGACAATCTATTTTTTTGACACTGCCAATGGAATAGGAAAGAAACGCATTGATTCATTATCAAAGGTTAGCTGATGTAAAATCTGTTAAAAGGGCAATTTCTGTTTCTTGAGAAAAATTAAGAATGGTCTTCGTTTTTGGGTTTTTAATCCGATAAATTAGTGAATGTCCGCTAGTGTTCATAGGGTTTATTTTCGTCAAATATCAGCAACCGCATGATGAAGTCCACTTGGAGGCAACCACCATATACTTCATCTTGAGGTGATATACAATATACTTTATTGGTCACGTCTAACAGCGCAAATGACCAACGCCATTTTGCACGTTAGTGTTAATAACCTGAAAAAGGAACGCGACGATTTATGGCCAATGCTTGAAAGCGTAGAGATTTATTGCCTCCATCGTATCAGCCCAGTGTTTGCCAACAAGAGATTGAAAGCCGCTCGACGTGAAAAAAGTGCCTATAAAAACATGCCGCATGAAATACCACGGCTTTGTCTCTTTCTATTGAGTGATGCCAGACGGGAACTTAACCTTGTTTGGATTCATTGATTTGTTATTGAAACTAAAGTTGTGCGACTTCGTGAAAGGAAAACCGCCGCGACATAACAAGCATTTTCTGGGACAATAAAAAGCTATTTTTATTTATCGATTGTTATCTGTTTTCTGGTGAGTTTGGGTTTCTGAGAAGCATCGATTTGCCATCGATTCTATTTGCAGTGGCCACAAATTGTTGGGTTGAAACTCTAGCGGTTGCGTTTTTGCTCGATGTTGTTGGGAAAAGGATTGTTTCATTTCTATGGCATGTTTGCATGTCCGGTATGTGGATGGATGGCACGTTTCTGGGAAAACATGTGCCTCCTCGACTCACGTGGGAAATGAAAAACGCCTTTTTTTCCTGAAACTATTCCTTCCAATGTCACCACATTATTCCTTTTTTTTTGTGATATACTTCTTCTCGAGGAAAACTTTCCTTCTTTAATGAAGACGGTGCTGTCTATCTCGAACATCTAGCTAAGGTAACTTCAAGAGTAATGAGAAGGTCCGTAAAATCAAGACTGCGGAGTCGGAGTCGGAGTCGAAGAGTCATAACTTACTCGGAGTCGGGAGTGAAAAATTTAAAATTCGATGAATTGATGTTGGTTATTTTCCCTCTAAATACACAACGCTACCAGTGCTTGCGGAATCGGAGTCAGAGTCAGAGTCGAACTGATTTTGGGGAAAGGAGTCAGAGCCGAAATCGGAATCGAAAGCTCTAAAACTCCCACAGTCGGAGTCGAAGCTGGAGTCAGTTATATTCTCTCCGACTTTACAGCCCTGCTAAAAATGAGAAATTGGAACAGACTCAAAGAGTCTATAGATTAAGATTCTTCTGTATTAATATTGTTAAACGTTTAAATGCATAATTTACTGTAACTATACGCTTTACTGATTTCATTTATTACATTGATTGTGGGTTTTCGAAGACAAAATTACTATTGATATAAGACTTTAGATACAGCTTCTGCTACTAGTAAAGCCCTTTAGGACTTAAACCCGAATGTGACAGTAACAAAAATTAGAGGTATAGAAGGTTCTGAGAAAATGTTTTCTTTTTTTTTTTCGAGCTAAACGCGAGAAAAAAATTCAGTTCATGCTACGAATACAGAAAAATTGGAAAAAATCGATGTAGGAAGGTTTTCGGGAAGATTTGTTGTTTCTGTTAATAAAGACCGCTAGGACTTAAAATCCGACATTGACTGTAGCTGAAATTCGAGACATAGTGAGTCTGAGAGAAAAATTTGTTTCAGGTAAACAAGGAAAAAACTCGCTGAATTTATGCCACAAATGCAGATGGATTGAGAAATCTCGACTTGGAGAAGTTTATAAATGTAGACAGGTTGAACTGTAGTGCTTCAGAATGTCAAAAAAAAAATCGGGAACTCGCATTTGCCGAAGATGATACTGAAAGTATCCCTAGAATAACTGAATAGTTAAAAAATAACGAATGTTGGAACGTTCGTCATACAGTCCAAAGATACCCCTACCCCCTTTTCTGCTTCTTTTCTTAACTGTGGGTGACATTTTTTCCCGAAACTGAATATTAGTTTCCTTAGCGAAATTTTCCCTGTTTAAATAATGCTTAAACTGTCAAAAGATGTGGAATTCGCAGTTGCTGAAGTTTGTATCAAACCAGTTATTGAATTATTTTTATCTCTCTACTTTCTTTCCTTTCCAGTTATTAAATTTTACTTGTGACTGTGTTGAAAAATTTTCCCTCGAGACTAATGATAAATCTTTCGAGTAAAAATTTTCTCATCTTTAGTAATGCTTCAAGTTATCAAATGATGCAAAATTCTCAGCTGTCGCAGATAATACAGAAATTATCATTGGAATTATCATATAGTTACTGAATTAGTTATATCATAATGTCAAGGACACCTTTTTCGTATTATCTATTCCTTTACTTATCTGTGGCGTTATTTTTGAATGTGTTAGCATATTTTCTCCGATACCAATAAAATTATACTCTTTAGTAAAAACTCTCTACCTTTCTTACAGTTAAACCAATAAAGTTGACCACCCTTGAAAGATGACTACCTGTCTAAGTTGACCGCTTTTTCAGGTACAGAATTAGTTCTATATCATACAAATCAACAAAAGTTTTCCGCCTTCTTAAGTTGTCCACTAAAGTGGTGCATCGCAAGTGGTCAAATTACACAGGTTTCACTGTATAAGGTCAAGCAATAATCTTTTGAGAAGTTTGTATCGAATTAGGATGCAAGAAACTGTTGATGAATTTGATGTGATATCAGCAAAAGACTGGGTAATTCATCTTTCAGAGACACAGAGTTTCTATGATATGCAGTACACTGAATTCTGAAATATTTCTGTTTTTTCAACATTGTTAAGTACAACTTTGTTAACTCCTTATTCCAATGACTAATATTTGAGTTTTGAAACATCCTCACATGTGTGCGGGAACAAATATATAAAATTTAGAAAACAAGTTCAACCTGCATTTACTAGTTTCCCGCCATTATGGGGATGAACGTCTGTGCATTCCCATTGCATATGGTGTGCTCGTAATAACAAGAGGATAGCTCTCACATTAAATTAAGTACGAGGAATATGAGTGAGGTGTGTGTACAGACTTGACAGTAATCCTTTTGATAGAACTTCTACTGTTATATACGAAACATTGCTGCTTCCTATAGAATGGAGCAGTTGCGCTACGGACAACAGTGTTACATCCAGAAAAAGTGTTTCTTCTCTATATTTTTGACTCCAGTGGTAGCAGATTCTCACTTTCTACAGGGTTACCCAAAGTATTGTTGTAATCTTTGTGATTGGAGCAGTTACATTGCGAATTTTTGCTAGTATACATCTAGAAAAATTGCGCGTTTTCGATGTGGTACCTTCTTTAATCGTGGGACTTTATACAGGATTTCATGAAATATGTGTTTGACCCCTGGAGTGGTGGAGCTTACTACGGATTCACTCGAAACATTGCTGCCATCTTCGTGAACGGCTGTAGTAGTTCGGTTACGGGTTTTTTCCCAGTGCATTCGAAGAAAAGCACTATGTACTAGACATCAGGAAAAGTTAATATCCAGAACGTAGTGCTGAACTATCCAGAAGAAAATCACTTTTTCTGCTTTAGTTATAACATTAGGTAGTATAAAAAAGTTGGTTGAACAGGGTAATAAACTAGCTGTTCATAATGTAAACAGGAATAACTGACCAGGTTGAGTGAAACAAAAATTAAAGTATAATCCGTCACCTGTTAAGCTTGTAAAAATATTCTTGAAGTATACGAGGTCCGAATGCTGCGAAGATTTGGCTAATATCTAAATCTGAAACTTAAGCGTTGAATAATTTTACATTTCCTAGATTTCCTGCTATACTTCTTACGCAGCAATAGCGAACTATTTTTCTTGCCCTTGAGTGTTTTGAATAAGAAATTAAACTTAGCGCTTGGCAAACATGATTTCTTATATGGAAGACGTCGTCGGCTACAATCAAAGCCCGCCCGTTGCTATAATACACACCAGTCACATGGTTTGGTTTGTGAGCAACAAAAGGGTTGCCATAGATCTTTTTACTCTTATTATTAGTCTATGGTATAAAACATAAGAAAAAATTGCACACTATAAATTATGTGTGTGTATTGCCATTAATATATTAGAAAATTTGAAGTCCACACGTTCCTAAACACGTTGCTTGTAATCTTAAAACACCTTAACATTGCTTCAATCTCAATCTTTAAACGTTAATCTAAAATATTGGAGCCATGAACTACGATAATTTTTCATTACCAACTTGCACTTGGCAACAATCAGATGATAGTTCCACGCTGCGGAGAGATAGCAATGAGTATCTTTGAACGCGTACTCACTTGGAATTGAAATGAACTTATAATCCTTGAAGCCGAACGGTATTTAAACTTGAAGAAGAAAAAAATCTTCATTTCTCGGTTTTATTCCTCTTTTTTACGCTTTGTCTCCTTGCACACTTAGTTTTTTATTTTGCTCAAATATCCGAATGCACGCGCTGGAATGAAGTTCGTCCTTCGGAATGGTAAAAACCATGCAAGAGGACGAAGGTCAGGGAGTTCTTTATTCTTCGCTCTTTACATGCTATCACCTCAGACGCTTCCACGTGTCATTATGTCCCAACAGAATTCCGTGAATGATCTTCAGAGCAAACAGCCTGAATTATAAAAGAATTTCGTGTGACTTTAGGTTCTAAGTGAACGTCTTAACTCCCCGACCTCCATTTAAAGAGCTATTCGGAAGGTTTCTTTATTAAAGCGTTTGAGAGTTCTGGGAAGATTTTGAATCATTCTCTCAGCTTACGCTTTTGTTCAAAACAGTCACAGTAATTGTGTTGCACAATGCACATACTAATTTGCTAGTACATACTAACTGTTGAGTCAGTCTATCTATGTCTCGATATCTGTCTATATCTATTTCTATCTATGCATATCTATCCATTTCTATCTATCCATATCGATATATCAATATATATTTTTCTATGTTATATATATATACATTTATCTATATCCATTCATCAATATTTACTTATCTATCTGTATGCCTATATCTATCCATCTTGATATCTATCTATATATCTATGTATAACAAATGGTAACCGAAACCTAAGTTAGCGAGGCTTTAAATTTATTTTTGTGTTAAAGTTTAATTTTTTGGAAGTGTTTATGAAGCCGCATGTTTTGATATTTTATTTCATCCCAAAAAATAATAGCTATTTAAAACGAGCTAATGTGTACCTCACATGACTTCTTTTTACTCCAATTTAATGTCATTTTCCCATTATTGGTAATTTTAATGTGATTCAATAGATTACTCTCTAAATATCACCCAACATTGGCCAAAATAGAACCAGATTTTTAAAAAAAATCGCAAAATTTGTCGCCAAGTTGACGACAAAATTTGGTGACCAAAAGACTGGCGATAAATCGCAAAGTGTCTGCCAAATTGTAACACCACTTGTGTTCTCATCGAAATTAACAATAATTTCCCCCCAAAATGGGGCAAAAGAACCCCTTAGAAACACTCGAATGCAACCAAAAGACACAACTAGACCTCACTAGGAGTCTACGTACCAAGTTTCAACTTTCTAGGACATACCGTTCTTGAGTTATGCGACATGCATACGCACATACGCACATCTGCACATACGCACATACGGACATCCGCACATACGGACATCCGCACATATGCACATACGGACATCCGCACATACGCACATACGGACATCCGCACATGCGCACATACATACGTACATACAGACGTCACGAGAAAACTCGTTGCAACTAACTCGGGAATCGTCAAAATTGATATTTCGCGTGTTTATACGTTCTTAGGCACTTATCCACGTGTGGTCGAGTCGAAAAAAAACTCAGCACTCATTCGGGGGTGAGCAAAATGGAAATTACCGTCGATTTTTGAGTGAAAATTTTTTCGCGAATGCAATACTTCCTTTTTTGTGAAAGGAAGTAAAAAATCATTAAAATGACCCTGACTTTTCAGAATTTGATGGAAGGCCACTTTGAAAGCAAAACATTGACGTTCTCACCAACAGTTTGAAATGTGCCTAAAATTGCATGCAAATTTCAAATTGAAGTATCGAATGAAAATAAAATGTGTTCAAGTAAGAAATGATTTTTTTTTAAACAGAAAAGTCGTGATCTATGTGAAACATAAGTTCAAGTTAAAATACTCGGAGTATACTGCCGTATGCAGGTAAACGGCAGTATCTGTAGAAATGAGTTTTCGAGATATTTGAAGAAACGCGTTTCGGATTCAATGCAAACAATAGGGAAATGTTTTAATTAGACGTCTTTTTGGCGCCTTTTTTTCAGCGGAAACCAAATAAGCGAGCTTGTACAATAAAGATAACGTACAATAGATGACAAAAATGCAAAAAAATGAAAAATGAAAAATTTGTAGTTACTGCCCTTTACCTGCAAACGGCAGTATACTAAGAACACACATTAAACGCAAAGTGACTCGCAATACAAAATAGTCGTTAAAAAAAAACTTTAAAATGTCGACTTTGTCAAAGAGTTTTGAGAAAAATGACTAAACAGATAGGGTAATGGATAACAAATTCAATATAGCTTCGATTTAAATCAATCAATCCTTCAATTAAATTCAAGGCTGAGATCAACTCTCAGCTTTTTAATAGAAATATTTGCAGTTAAGACACTTTGATTTACTTTGGAGAATCACCCGGTAAAGTAGGATTTCCCTCCGAGTGTCTAAGAACACCCGAGAGATATGGCAGATTAATGTTTGGAGGTCAGTGACATCCACAATGTTTACACACAAGCGCCATAAACCCGTGACAGTTTCTATTTTGAACTCTCCGCCGCGCTTTTCGACGTAGGATTAAACTCCGCATCACGTGAGACAGGTTCCTTTTCCGAAGCCAGCATTCCCACCGTTTGCGGCACCGTTCGTTTATGGGCCCGAGAGGCGAAAGTAAAAGTGGGCCAAACAATGTAAAAATAAAGCGACAAATAAGGTCGAGCAAAAAACCCATCGCTCTTGGCTGAGGGGATGCACTTGTTTTGGGTGACGAACTTTCAGACAGCGAGCAATGACATAATTCAGGTTAACTAGCTCGGATCAAGTGTTGCCAAATGGCGAATGCACAAAATAACAACAAAGCCACATGAAAACTACCGCCAGAGTAATTGTAATAAGGTCAGAAAAAACTTCTGTAACCGTGCTTTTTAAAAATAGTGATGACCTAAACGAATTTTTTTTTTCTGGGGAATGTTGTGTTATTAAAAATACTGAGGAGCTATGTTATTGTTCTTCTAAAGAAGATATCCCCCACTTAAGCTCTCTCTCCCTCTTATTTTCTATACGTATAGCTATTTATCTTACTGTGGGAAGGTACAGTGCAAAATTTTCACTTTTTTTTTTTTTTTTGCCTTTTTACTTCTTTTTACAAAAAAGGAAGTATTGTATTCGCAAAAAAAATTTCACTCAAAATTCGGCTTTAATTTCCATTTTGCTCACCCCCGAATGAATGTTGAGTTTTTTTTTCAACCCGATCATACGCGGATAAGTGCCTAAGAACGTATAAACACACGAAATATCCATTTTGACACTCCCCGAGTTAATTACAACGAATTTTCTCGTGACGTCCGTATGTGCGTATGTATATATGTGCGTATGTGGTTATGTGCGGATGTGCGTATGTATGTCACATAACTCAAGAACGGTATGTCCTAGAAAGTTGAAATTTGGTACGTAGACTCCTAGTGGAGTCTAGTTGTGCACCTCCCCTTTTGGTTTGCATTCGGGTGTTTCTAAAGGGATTTTTTGCCCCTTTTTTCGGGGGGGGGGAATCAATGTTAATTTCGATGTATACTCAAGTGGTGTTACAATTTGGCGGACACTTGGCGATATATCGCCAGTATTTTGATCGCCAAGCTGGCGACAAATTTGGCGATTATTTTTTATTTTCTTTAAACTTGGGAAGTAAAAAATTGGGAAGTAAATTTTGAGTAAAACTATTGAATCACATTAAAATTGCCAATAATGGGAAAATGACATTACAATTGGAGTAAAAAGGAAGTCATGTGATGCACAAGTCAGCTCGTTTCATTTATTGTACTTTAGTTTTATTATGCAAGCTTGCTAATTGGATTTTCGCTGAAAATAAAGCACAAAAAAAAAAAAAGTTTTCTGTCCAACGTTTCCCTATTGTTAACATAGAATCCGAAACGCGTTTCATCAAATATATCTCCAAAACTCATTTCTGTAGATACCGTCAAAAATCTGAACTTCAGAAAACCGAAACTCCAAAAATCCGAACTCACTTCCATGAAGTTTTAACAAACTCAAAAGAATTTACAAGCTTTCTCAGTCGAAAAGAAGTTTTTTTTTTTTTTTTTTAACGAGTTCGAGCCAGTTTTCCTTAGAGAAATCAGTCAACTTTCTTTGCTTGAAGTTGCGTACTTTTCTGAAATTCATTCAATTTGTTTTATTTTCTTACTGCATAGTAGCACCTCACAGAGCACAGAGCACTGTAAATATTATTAATTTTCCCTTCATTTGCAATAAACAATTAGTTAAATTTTGTCAAAAAATGTAGTTGCAAATCGTAGCGTTATGTACTGAATTGTAAGTTGTTTACATGCATGCTGTATGACCACTTTATTTGATTTAATTACATACTACTTGATAAAACGGTATTTTCATAGTTATTTTCGAAAATCAAAACAATTTGAAAATCCGAACCACCTGTGGTCCCAATAAGTTCGGATTTTTGGCGTTCAACTGTATATTTATACCTGTTCATCTGTATGTCTATCTACATGTCTATCTATGTCTGCTTTTATAACTATCTTCTATTATTTATTTCCTCCTTGAGTATGTTTCAATACAAGTCTGGAGAGCATCGAATAGAAGAGATGAGGGAAGGAAGAGAGAGGGAGAGAGAAAACGAAAACGAGAATGAGAGAAGGGTGTGAGACAGACAGACTTTTGTCGGATGTCTTTTCCTCCATAAGCTTATTATTTTTTGCATTGAAAAAGAAGTTCCCTGTAACGCCGAAACACGTGTCTGCTGTAATTTGCAGATCGGTTTGGCCTAGTTTCGAACGCTTAAATATGTAAAAGCAACTGTCCGGTTTTAATTATAGAACCCTCTCTTGCTGATTTCGATCATTCATCGGTGGAATTTCATTGATTTCCTCGCTTGAACTTCCGATTTTCTTTAATTGATGTCAGTATCCGGCCGATTTTTGTAATCAATGAGTCTACAAAGCAGCAGACATCTTTACTTCCTCATAATAGCTCCGAACCGCTGATTTCCTCCTTGACTATGTTTCTACACGAATCTGGAGAGCATCTAATGAAAGAGATGAAGGAGGAAAAGAGAGAGGGAACAAGAGAGAGGGAATACGATAGGGAGAGAGAGAGAGAAGGGCGTGAGGCAGATCAGTTCCTGTGGTCCATTTTCAAACGCTTTCGTTGTTACCCGGTTGAGTGTTTTATTGCAGTCGCGCCGTGTTAATTTATGGACCGGCGTCTCGTCTGCTAGAATGGCCAGCGTGTCTGAAAGGTCGTCTGCAGCAGCGGGTGGAGGTGCTTGAACTTCTGGCACGCAGGGGGATGGATGTTTAGAATTCCAAAAAAGAAAAAAATACAAGAAAGGGATCGAGATATTACGAAAGTCTGAAACCGAAATTGATGAGGAAATTTTCTTCCCCTATTAACTGGGTCAGCTTTTCAATGCAGTCCAGATAGGAATGTTTAATTTAAAATATGGCAAATATTTCAAATACACGCTCCCCACATTTAAAGGCTGAAAATGGCGAACCATAAATTCAGTGACGCGTCATGGAATTCGATGACCTGTAATCATTCTCACAACATTCGCTATGCATAATATTATTTTCACAGATTACGGAACAATTGGCACTTTGAACGAGTGTAAAGGAAGGCAGCGAAGAGGGGTTAAAACCCTTTCAGAGGAAATTATGAAATACATGATCAAAAATGTTTTTAATTGGTAGTCGGTGTACTACGGTAAAGAGTATCTCATATACAAAATCTCATATACAAGTTTGTAGATGAAAAATTAAAAGAGTTATTATGCGTGCAACATTCCGGGCATACATTTTTAAAATTAATATTTCAGATAAAAAACGATGAAACATCAAACATACTTCATCGTATGCTCAAAGTGCACTGTATTTTATTTCTATTTACTTATTTTTTTAAGAAAATAAGAAATTATTAATTATTATTTTCTTCTTATTATTATTACTTATTAATTTTTAGAAAATAATGATTCACTAGAAACGATCTTCACTACTACCACGATGAGTGGTAGCCACCTCATGAGAGTATGCAGTGACTACAAAACCTTAAATTTTTACTCATGTAGTTCAAAATATCATTTTTTAACTACTAAGTGTATGTTATTTTGTAATATAGATTTTATTTTTGCAATAAAAAAATGACAATTTATCTACCCAAATCATTAAAATAACTTGGCATTATTTATTAATATTAATTAAAGCATTAATATTAATTAAACTATTAGTACTAATTACACTATTAATATTTATTAAATTACTAGTAATAATTACATTATTAATATTAATTAAATTACCAATGCTAATTACATTATTGATATTAATTAAATTTTTAATTTTAATTATTATGATAGTTATGATTGTCATCATAACAAAATGTTATTCTCTCCTTGGCATCGAACAACTGACTGAAAGGTGTCTAAAGAGAGTAGAACATGATAGCCTATGCTTCTAATGTTGTTAGGTTTCTACAGTTAGCAGTTCTTCACTAAAGACGTACAGCAAGTAGTTTATTGCAAAACTTATGACTCACCTTAGTACTAGGTACTGTCCAACCACGGATTGTATGGAATTTGCAAACATGCAGATAAGACGAATCTATCTGAATGACTGGAAAAAGAAAAAATTTGAGGCGCGTATTCACTCATTTGAATGAGACTCTGCTTCTGCAAAAGATTACATCGCTAAAAAATAATAGATTCGTTCATTTCCGGCTGTAAAACGGATGTTTGTCTTTCCATACAATCCGTGGTTAGACAGTAGTGAATGTAAGTTATTTTACAAATATACATACAACTCCTGGGAACTGTAGGGTGGAACACCGACACCATTTACTTGTGGTGGGCTCTGGGTTGTTAATGCGATAAAAATATAATTGCGTTTCCAATAAAGGGAGTTGTTTTGTACACATTTATTGTATAAGGGTCATCCTCCAGAAAACGTAACTTTTGAACGCAAATATTTTTCAATGGGGTCGTTTCCAAAATTGTAAAAGTATTTTTTTCTAAACGAGCATGCTTAAAAATATAGGAACCCACCATTTTTAAAATAATTTGTTTAAGTTTAATATTTAAAAAAAAATTATTTAATTCGGTGCGCTTTCACTCTTTACTCTTCTGCCGATGACATCAAAAATGATGAAATGCCATTCTGTGTTGCTATTCACAGATCAAAATATTTAATTCGCATCTTTACTCACTTGTATTGGCAACGATATGGTTGATAGCAAGCGCAGAGCGCAATTTTAATTCTCTTCTTGATTATCATAACGTGGAAACGTGGTAAAAAGATGCGCCAAAGAGCATCATTTGTGACGTCATAAAGACCACGCCTTGTTTGAAAAATCGGACATTTAAAAAATTTAATTAAAACATAACTATTAGGAAAATGAAAGTATTTTCTGGGTCCATGTTATTTTTTTCTTTTTGTTTATTCTATCAATTTCAGTGACAAAAAGTACTATTTTTGACTGATGGAAACAACCTCATTTTGAAACCTTTTATTTTCTTTTTTTCCGTTCTTACATGAAAGTGTTACCTGCTAGAAGTAACCATAAACAATGGCCCAGCTAAGTTCTAATTATTTCACACATAAATATAAAAAAAAAAAAAAAAAAATTAAAAAAGGCATTGTTCACGGAAAGAAAGACGAGAAAAAACTTTTAATATTTAAAAATCGAGGCCAATTCAATGTCAAACTTTATCCCGAAAACATTAACGAAATTGCATAGGCAGTCATCAAAACTCACGTCTATATCTTATACGACTTTCATAGACAAGACACGTCAAAAAAAAAAAAAAAATCTATTGGTTTAAAGTTTAAAAAATGCCGAGTAGTACTCGACAAAGGAAGTCAAATTGTTCCCGCGTCGCAGTCGTCATATGATGGCCAAGGGTTAAAGAAGCACAAAATACGAAAAAATAACGTTTTTAAAACTTGACTTTGACTGTACAAAAAATATGGATTGAGCAAAAGATATAATTAAACCTAGTCAAGAAATACAACCGATTCTCTTCGAAGTTCTAGCGCAATTCAGAATAAACTTAGCAGGAAAACGAGCCATAAGCAAAGCTTCTGCTCAAAGATTTAACAAAGAATTCTAAATACCACATACACTGCGCGTGAATGGTTCGGTACTAATTGTACAGTGGACTATGGGGGTTAACTCCCTTTAATTTAATTTCCTACTTAAAGGGCTATAAACAGCCCCTGAATTCTCCGAACTGTGGGACATTATCCGGCCCATTCTCATTTCCATGTAGCGACGTCTATGCATGGAGGAACGTATTATGGCTAATCTAGTTAACTAGCCCTTCCGGACGCACTCCAAATCCCGTTGCTATAGCAACGGGCCACATACTCCACGTAGAATCAAATAGAACTTCCCTCTTTATACACCACTTGAAAGATACTGCCACATGGGGTGTAGTTATTGACAGTTTTATGAATTTTTAAAATAACCGTTCTCAGATGTGTGGTTATTGAATTTCTCCACGAGGAGTATCTCATTTAATTACGAATCATCAACATTTATGTTCGTTTGGGGTTTCAGGATATATTAATAATTAACGAATCGATTCATGAGTTTTGAGGCATCTTCATATGCAGTGGAAATGAAGCTAAATAATGAAAACGTTTAGTTGTGTACTTGAAAAAAGTGATTTTAAAGTTATTTGAAAGTTTTCCTCTTTTAAAAAGACGTAAAAATGAAAATGTAATAATGTTTTTCGCAATAACTAAAGCAACATACAAAACAGTGAGGACTTTTTTTTTCATGTTATAATAAAACTGTAGCTAGAAGGCCTTTTGTAAGACAAGCTCTGATTATTTTCCACACGGTAACATTATTATTGTTATTATGCAGAAGTGAAGAAAAATTAAATTGTAATAATTTAAATTTCTTTTGATTTAATAGAAAAACATAAGTGGTACAAATGAGGTGTTTCTCAGATAGATTTACGTTTAGAACTAAATTTATGCAAACCATGTTACTCATCATGTAGTAGACTTTTCAGAAACTTAAATTTTAACTGGAAATTTAATGTCTTGTTTTGGTATAAAACTTGTGAAAAAAATAATCATTTTTATTATGTCTAGGTGAAAAATATGTAACAATTAAAAAATTAAATTCATTTTTAAAAGAAAATACCTGGCTCTTTATTGCTTTATGTAATTTTCTCTTGATAATACTTCTAGAATTTTTTTACAATACCATTGAACAAACGTTTGTCAGCAAATCTTTTTTATTTGAAAAAACGATGTTATAAAAACACATTTAATAGATTTTGTCGATCAAATCCCATAAACCTGTAAAAGCTAGTAAAATGACAAAGCATTTAATAATTTTTCTCACAAATATTTGCTAAACTCTTTTTTTCCTTCTCAGTTCTAGTATTTAAAAAAAAAAAAAAAAAAAAAATCAGTTTAGCAAGAGCAGCCATTTTCTCAAACTCTACAATCCAAATAACCGCACGCTCCCACGGAAGGTTTAAATCTTAAAGATATAGGTCACAGCTTAAAGGCAAGCACAATCTGACATTAAGTCGTAGAGAAATACAGATCTTGGAGTAATAGCACAGCTGTTGGGAAAGACAACATGAAATCAAATGGTTTGATCTCAAGTTATTCGTCTCCTACGGGCGGTTTAAATATCTTCTTCGAGGCATTAGCTACTTGTTAATCATTGTTGAAACTCATGAATACTAACCCTATTGGACCACCAAGTACATTTAGGTTTAACTAACAAATTTTGCAATGAGGAAGCTAATTAGTTGTGTAGCGGAGTAAAATGTTTTCAAAAAGGTTTTGTCTCAAGACATTTCAGTGAAAATTGCAGAAAAATCTAAAAATGTATCTTCTTAAACATTAACATGTCGAATAATTTCAATGTCAATAAAAGTTAATGTTCCTGATGCAAATGATTAAAAATATAATTCTCGTAAGGTAAACTTAGTAATTTAAATCAGAGAAAAGATTTCTGAATTTGTATGATCTAGGTTACATTGTACACTGATTCTAATGTGTTCAAAAATATTCAAAGGAGTATTTCATGATAATGAAATGCTTTTTATTTAAGATATAGTACTTTTTTAAGTCATACTTAAGTTTAATGAAAATGCAGCAATTCAATTTCGATTTTCTGAAAATAAAACTATGAATAATTCTTAATAAAGTAAAATATTTTATAAATATTTCATGATGTTTAAATCATTTGTAGTAAATTTCCTTGATGATGACAACATTTCAATGGCTATTTCTCGATGATTAAACTTTTTTTTATGAAAATCGTTATGGAATTGTAATTTATAAACTTATTAAAACTGTTTCCATGAACATTCCCTAAAAAAGATAGTAATAGCAGAATATTGTTAGTTAATATTTATTACGCTCAAACTATTTCCATGAGTACTTCTTAGTGAAAAATGTCGTTTTCAATACGTCATGAAACGTCAATGATGATCCAAATATTTTTGTTGTTATTTCTTGATGGTGAAAATATTGTTTTCCATAATTTTTTACTGCATGATATACAAATAGGAAAATATTTTATTAAATACTTCATAATGATAAAAATGCGTCGAAATACTTTATTATAATCGTCACAGCAAAGTATTTGAAGACTGATGTATTTTTTACTTATAATTTATAACTGTGTGATTACAAAAGGTTTTTTCCTTCCTTCTTTCCTTTTTTCTATGTCAATGAAGCAGTTCGCATATATTTTCGTTATTTCCTGATCATAAAATTCAAAATACGAATATTTAGTGACAATAAAAATAAATAGTTCATAAGCAATTTTTTTTAATGATTATCATAGTAACTTGATTATTAATTTTCATGATTACAAACTTTTTATTCAAGAATCAAGACTTCTTGATCATGAAAGATGATTTTAATTATTATTTCGATGCTGCATGCTTATTAAAGGAATCACATGGTTTCAGTTTGCGGCTATTTAATTATTTAGCAGGCTAGTTGTTTCTTTTGAAATATTAATGTAGGAATATGTCAGGATAACAATGCTGTTTCAAAGTTCATTCTATGAGCATAAAAATATTTCCTAGATATTTTTTAATAATAAAAACACGTTTATGCATTTAAACAATAGAAATTTAATTGCATTTTTACTTAATGCGATGATGCTCTAAGAAGTACGTGTGTTTAAAAAATGTTCAGTTCATTTGAACAAATGAGACATTTTTACGCATCGACATTCATTTTATTCCCGGAATTTTAAAATTTCAGGTCTTCAAATATTAAGAACCATTATGTATCATAATGTGAAATATCAATGATCGTTTTTACGCATTGATTTTCATTTTAATCCCGAGATCTAAAAAATGTTTTCTTAATTTTCGTGTTTTCAAATTTTAGGAACCATTATATATCACAATATGAAATATCAATAATACATTTTTACGCATCGATTTTCGTTTTATTCCCGGAATTTCAAAAATTGTGCCTTTAATTTTCATGTATTCGAATTTTAGGAACCATTATGCCTCATAACAAAAAGTATCAATGAGACATTCTTTGGCATCGATTTTCATTTTATTCCGAATATTTTAAAATTGTGCCTTTAATTTTCATTCATTTAAACATTAAGAATCATTGTACATCTTAATATGAAGTATCAATTTTTTAAAAAGTTTTCGTCTATTTAAAAAATAATGATTTATATATGTGGGCGTGACTGTGCAGTCACACCCACAACACTCACAAAACATTGTTTTCAAGTTCAAAAATTTGTTTTTAGAAAGTTGATACTTCAAAATAGGATACGTAATGCTTCCAATCGAATGCAACACAACTCGCAGTTTAAAAGTCAAAGTTTTAAATTCCGTAAACATGTCACAACGTATACAAGGATTGAGCAATACACAGGAAATATCTTTGTATGTCTTTTTAAAAGTAAAAGTGAATTGAACAACTTTACTACTGAAAAATTTGAAGCATTGCAGATAGGTTTTTCGAAAATTCAGGAAAACCTTCTTTTTTTTTTGAGCAATCACGATTGCTTATTTTTTGCTATTGTATTTTTCCTCCGCCTCCCTCTGCAGCACCACCGTCGGCCGGCCGCCACACGATGCTGCTCCTCTAGCGAAAACCGTCTCCAGGTTGCGTCACTTACTTGCCTACACTTACACACACACAAACATACACCTACACACACACATACACACACGCGCATACATACAGACACCTACCACACAAACACATACACACACACCTACACATACACACAACTACCCACACATAAGCATACCCCCCCACACACACAAACACACATGCCTACACAAACATACACATACCCCCACACAAACACACCACGCCTACACACACACACACACTCGTGATTGCGAAAAACATAATTTTAATTCAAGATGTCAAAGATGAAATTAATTTTTGAGCAATCACATTGCTTATTGTTCTCACTTGACTGTTTTTAATTCCTATGATTTTATTATTATTATTATTATTTTTTTAATTTTATTTTATTTTATTTTTTTTTTTTTTGCGTAAACGATGTGATTTTAAGTATGAAAAGATATCCGACAAAACAGCTACCCCCTTTGTCTGATGTCTTTTCATCCATAAACTCATAACCTTTGCATTGTTTAGGAGGTTTCTTGTAACACCAAAACACGTGTTTGCACTTTGTTGCAAATTTGTACATTAATAACTCTGTGTAATTGTTTTTCACCTATACGTCTTTACTTCAGACTTTTCTCTAGTTTTTACAAACATTTTTATACAGTTTATAACTTAAGCTATAAAATACCCTATAAAATCACTTAAACTAAAAGGTATGCAAAAATACAAAAATCTATCACGCAAAAAAAAAAAAAAAAAACCAGATTATCTAATTATTACATACAACGACATGATTCAGATATCGTTTTTTCTTTCCCTTCAGAAATGCATCGACTGTCTTCAAGATGTTCCCTGATCAAATAGAAAAAGATGGCGTCGAAGCCTGATTCTCCAACGTAGACGAAACATAAAATACATGCAGATAGTAGTATAATGTACAGGTATTTTCTCATCGAGTTACCAATCTGTTTGGATTCAATACCAATCAAACAAACAGTAGTATATTATGCAACAATCGCTTCCCTCATCATAAGTTTTACTGAAAATGATATAATGTTGTTGTGTGACGAGAATTCAGATTTTAAACGACATTTTGCACGGTTAAACACAGCATTAAAAGACATTGGGTGGTGAAGTAGTTAAATTTGTGATGTTCTGTGGTTAAATTTGAAAAGAAGTATTTTTTAAACCCAATGCGAATGTTTCTTTCTTTTCAATTCCGTGGAATTCAAATAAATAAATGCATTTCTGCATTTCACTAAATAAATAAAACTGACTTTTAATTACATAATTACGTAAAATATAAATAATTTTCTCCGCCAACAACGATGGAGAAAAACATCATTCATATTCCATCGAAATATTTCAACTATTCTATCTCATTCATTTTGTAGCTGCCATCACAAAACAGCAATAATGCAGACGAAAATTAAATTAAATATTACAAAGAATATAAACATTGCAAATTATAATAAGTAGACAAATATTGAATGTACAGACGATAAATATACAAAAATCAGTACCTAGCTAATGTTTTTTTTTTTTTTTTTTGTATCAGCTTGAAAAATCAGTGCAGAAAATACCGTTAGATCGGTGATTTTCAATCTGTGGGGTAGACCTCTCAACAAAGGTATAAAACAATTTTAAGGGGGGCACGTGAAGGTTACTAACCTATAATTTTTAATGCACAAAAAAAAGAAAAAAAATTCAGAAAGTTAGAAATATCAACTCCTTTCTTATGTTACTCGGAATTTTAGCGCTTACGTGGAGAACATAGGTTTCTGTTCAATGAAATCACGGTTTGAGAAAGTTTGTGCTCAAAAGCTCTCCCCCATCACCTTTTAATCTTTCAACTATGTGGCATTTTAAAAATCTATTTTTCTGTAATTTTTTTATGAGCTGTTAAAAGGGGTAAAATTATAAATACTCATATTACTATTTAATAATAAATGCGTCAAAATATGCTTTGGCGCATAAAACTTTTTCATATAAGGTTTTGCTCTTCTAACCTATTAAATACATTGTAACTTTTAAATAGAATTTATGAAATCGGTTTATTAAGAAAATTGAGGGAGGGGGGGAGATTTCTTCACCCCCCCCTTTTTTTGAAGTATAAAAGGTTTGGAAACCACTACGCTCTTTGGCAGTTTTCGATTCTATGCATAAAATTTAAGCCTCACGAAATATTCTTTCCCGACATATTTTTCATGTCTATGTAAAATTCGCAAATTTTTCCGTTTTCGAAATCACTGAGATTCTCATTTTTGCGAAAATTACGGCTCTCTAAAATAAGTGCTTTTACAGTACTTTTCATTTCAATTGACTCTTATAAATCGAAATTAGCGGTACGTTAGTGTAAATAATTGAAAAAGATTGACTAACTTTGAGCAATTTGATGAAATATGAGTACATTCGGCGAAACTTCCCTAAAGCGACCACCTAGTCTACCACAACACCTAGTCACTAAATAGAAGTAATATATTTAGTTAAGCTTCCTGTAATATTCATCACAAAATATTAATACTAACTTAGTTTCAAATAATTCATGTACAAATAAAACTTAAAAAAATAATTAATTCAAGTTCGGGTCCATTTTAAGTTTTTCAAATTTGCATTTCTTGTTACATCATAAGTTACTTATTTTTAAACCATATTTAGCAGAAATCGAATTTTCTGACAATCTATTATTTCAAAATAGTTTTTTTTAAAGTAAAAATAAAATAGAAAGCAGCTTGCTCTCTCTTTTTTTCTCATAGGAAAAAGATAATTGGGAGATTTCTTCAAAGACCTTTCAATCTTCAATCTTTAATCAAGAAGTGACTTCAAACTGAGGAGAAATGGCTCCTTAATGGAGGACAAAACAACATTGATCCTAGGTGTAAAAGAAGCAGTCGAATACTTTGTACAAAGAAATGAGTAAAAATGTGAGAACGTGTAAAAATAAACGAATAAAATCATTTAAGAAGAGTTTAAAAAAAAAAACTCTGCAAACAGCTGTTTGGGAGTAATAAAATGAAACTCCTTCAGTGCATAAAAAGAGCGGTGGAACAACCAATTTCCGACAATTGACTGAAGTCAATTTAAGTCACTAAGGGACTTGTGATCACCAAGGGATAAGATATCAATGCACAACTGAAGTTTTTACGCACTGAAGATGGGGTTTCATTTTCTAGCTCCGAAACTGCTTTTTGCATAGTTTTTTTAAACTCTTTTTAAACGTTTGTATTTGTATATATATACAAATACAAACTGTTGTTGTCTCGTGCCAAAAGTTGGCAATTTGGGATGCGCTGCTTCACTTTTCCAACTGTACCGTAATTTGGTGTAAAGTCCCATTTCTACAATACACACATCCCATAAGGACCCGTTCGCATATAAACAACCTTTACTCAGTTAGAAACCTTATAATAGTGTTGTGACTCCTGATTGGCCAGTCGACGCAAATGTGTCAGCCATGTTTTTCCCCATCCAACGTAATGAAAAAATTTCGTTCCTCGGAAGTTATAAATTCCCGTTTGAATGTTTTAAATTCTCTCCCTTTTCTTTTCATAATGTCTAGAAGACATGTTTTGTTTTGAAATGAAACAATAATTAGAGCGTGCAAAACAAGCTGTACAGAAGACGGATTATGTTTTCACACGGTAGCCAATTAGCAGTCTCTAAATTTTTACATGGTCTCTAGCAGAGTAAAGGTTGTTTATATGCTACCCCGCATATAGGGTAGGCAAATATTCACAGCATAACAACACATTCACACAAGGGAAGGACAAGGACAGAAGAGAGAAAATACGTCCATGCCCGAGCCGGGAATCGAACCCGGACCTTTCTGTCGCAATCAGACATCTCTGACCACTAGACAAGGCAGGAGGCACATTTAAAAATTATTAACCAAAAATAAAATGACTGATTTTTGCATGACATGTGAAATTTGACGATTTTGAAAAACTTAAGAACAACCATTTCAAGTTCAAAATTGAACGACTCTTGACCGAAGTGTGGTGCAAAAGCAGAGAGAACAGCCATCTCGGTGCATTAATCAATAAGGTAACAGCAGGTGTTGAGTAAATTTTTTACGGCAAAAAAGACGTAATGATGAAGTCAATATGACGCGCAAAGCGCAGACTTATGCGTGTGAATTAGCATAAAAAGGGATTGTGTAAGATTCCCCCAGTCATAAAGATCGTTTGAAATTGCTTTCTTATAAAGGCTCTGTTGGCTTAAGGGTCATTTACACGCAAGGATATTGCACGTCACTTTTGATTTGTGTAATTTTTTTTGTAAGAAATCTGAGCGCTTGAATAATACATTTCGAAAGAAGTTTAACGAAAAGTACTTGAAAAATAGCCTTTTAATTTCATGATCTTATAAGATCAAATTTAAAAATTTCAAAAGTAATAAAATTTTAACTGAACTTGAATGTCTTTTTGAAGAGCAGAAGAAAAGGATGAAAACTTTTACTCCGCCGTGGGCAGGTAAACGGCAGTATCTGCAAAAATGAGATTTCGAGATAGGGTAACACCCCCAGTAATTGGCAGATCACCAGTGATTGGCACTTCCAACAAAAATGTCCTAAAATAAGATTCATATCCAATCTTTTAAAAGTAGAAGGCTATATACCAACTAAATGTATATTTACCTCAAAGATTATAACTTTAATTCGTGTAACTAAATGGTAGCAATGCATAGGAAAGAGAAACAATTTTAGTTTTGTCAAATCAGACATTCTTGTTGCACAAGCTTCTTCTCTGGCTTAAGGGAAGCACGCATATCAATCCATTAAAATCTAATGTAAAATATATTTTACATTTTGTTGTCAAAAGTTTTGTTTAGATGAAAGATGTTACTTCGAGTGAGTAGAAGTAAATTTTTTTCTCTTTTTGGGATTTTGAAGAAATGATGGATGCCATTTAGTAGTGCTTCAGTTTTGCTAGTCCCCAGTAGTTGGTACATGTGATTAAAGTCTCTAATGTGTTGTGCAATAAGTCAGTAGTTTGACTTCTGATATTTTTGCAGCAAAAATATTATATGGGTTCTCCTATTGACACACACACACACACAAAAATGTCTTCAAGAAATTAATAAATGAAACTGTATCAATTAATAAAAGACCGTCTAACTAAATAATTTTGCTCAAAATTAAAATTGTTTGCAGCTCCTGCTTTCGAGTAAAAAAAAGGGCTCTGAATTTCCTTTGTCTCTAGTTTGCAGAATACCAGCAAAATTTTAAAATTATCTTGTTATAATTTTTCTTTGTCCCAAAATGGAGGCTATAAACGGTTATAAAATATATATTAAGGCATTCTCTCTTTTAATGCCAGGAAATTGATGGTCATCTGTAAAAAGGCACCTAGTACGTAGTTCACTATTGCCCCTAACAGAGATCAACAATAACTGGCTTTACAGTCAAGAGATGGCATTACCAGTTACCTCCACTTTCACATTTTAGATGCGAGGTTAGAAGGGAAGGAAATTTTCTCCAACCCCCAATATCCATGATAAGCTGCTTAAAGACCGACCATAGGACTTCGTAGCTCACAAATTGAATGAGCTCGTATCCCGCATGCACTCGGTTTGTTTTAAGAGCTCCGAGCATTGAACCCATGATCCTCAAAACACGAGTCCGATACACCTACCACTAGTTTCCTTCTGGTCTGATTACTCGATTAAAAAAAAGTCATTCTCTACCAGTAAATTAATAAATAATTTGAAGAAATTTAAAAATCTTCACTCATTGACACGAAATAAAATATGCAAAGTTAATAATAGTCGTGATTGATTGTCAAGCAAGTTTGTGGAGAATGAAAGCAATTTCTCGAACCCTCTAAGTACTGCAGTTTGAGGCGAATCTATTCTTCAATTTATGAATTGTGTTGTGAGGGATGGAGGGGGGTGGTGGAGATAGTTAGAAATTTAAAAAAGTATTATACAGTAATTAATCTAGCTTGCTGTATAATAGTTTGTTGCAAATTAAATGAAGTTTTTTTTTGGATAAATATTTTATATGATTTCCTTTAAAAAAAAGAGACAAAAAAGAATGTTTTTTTTTCGTCAAAGAAAGTATTGAATTTTATTCATTTTAACTTTTCTCACGTTTTACGGACCACTGTTTGATTATCCGTATTGTCCTATTTTTCATGCAAATGCAAACTTTGCACGAATAATCATCGGATTCCAGTGTTAAAAGATTGATTCTTTGATTTTGTAAACATTGTACCTTTTACTGTTTTTTCGATAGTGAGAGATAAATTCTGCGGTTTTATGCCAAGCTCCAGAAAATCTTACATCTGGTTGGCAGATCTAGAAAGTCTTCGATAGCATAAGGCACGTTTAAAGGGCGAAAGGCATGGAAGAATCGGAAGATTCGCCTAGAGAAAGCGCGGTGTGCGCCATATTCGCCCACGCGCGGGGAGCAGGCGCAGCTGCGTCTGTGTGCCGTCAGCTGTTGCCTACAAAGAAGTCGCCCAAAGCTCGCTGTACCGGTACTACTTTGTATACCTTGAGTTCTAGAGAAAAGACGAGATGAAAAAAAAAGGAAGGTGTGTTGACGGAATGGTGATAAAAAGTAATAAAGTTCTTATCTCTTGGATTTTTTTAATGTCCTGGAACAGTTGAGATTATCGGAAAGGTTAAGGATGGGAAAGACACGATGTGGTTTTGACACTTTGACATTTGTGCATGTAGGTTTGAATATTGTTGTCAAACTTCGAACAAAATTTCGGCATCTTTAAGCAACTAAAGAAGCTATCAATGATATTTCATGTAATTTAACGTTTTGAAATCATTTCAAACTTTTGGACAGATCAATCTAGTAATAAGGAAAATAATAACATGTTGGTACATTTTAAAAATCTTTTTTATTTCTTCTTAATAAATAAAAATAAAAAGTAATATATTATTATATTAGTAAAATAAAAAGATAAAAAGTAATAAAATTTTTATCTCTTGGCTTTTTTTTAATGCCGTGGAACAGTTGAGATTATTGGAACGGTTAAGGGTGGGAATGACGTGGTGTGGTTTTGACATTTTGACATTTGTGTACGTAGGTTTGAATTTTGTTGTCAAACTTTGAACAATACTTCGGCAGCTTTATGCAATTAAAGAAGCTATCAATGATATTTCATGTCATTTAATTTTTTGAAATCATTTCAAACTTTTAGACAGACCAATCTGGCAATAAAGAAAATAGTCGTATGTTGGTACATTTTAAAAATCTTTTTTTATTTCTTTTCCTTATTATTTCATTTTAATACCCCCCCCCCCCCTTTTTTTTTTTTGAATTTTTGAATTTTGGAAAACTGTAGGTATTTAATTAAATAAGAAATCTCTTCAAAACAACTGACTACGCTATTATTATTTTTTTTTCAAAACGAAATATTACTTATAGTGCTTTTTGTTAGTTAATAGCAAAAACTAGGAAAACAACTACCATTTAAAATTTTTACGATTATATTACTTGAAAAAATAATTTTGATACTTTTTTATTTGCAACTTTCGTCAGAGTTTTTCTTTTTCGTTTTTGTTCTCAATTCACCGAGAAATTTTCACGTTTGAAACATTTTCAAAAGATAATGTTATTTGCGATATTTTCTATGATCTTAAACCTACAGGATCAACAATCTATTTCGTGTTTTATTCAGTATTTAAAAACCACTTTGTCTCGGTTCTGGGAGTCTTTCCATTATTCATCTAAAAAAAATTTCTTTCTGCCTTAAAAAAATTTTGGAAAAAAGAAAAAAATAAGTATAACAATTGTCAAATGAATGAAAACACGAAACAATAAACAAATGAATAAATAAGCAGAGGATGAAGCAATATAAAAGAAAGGAATTAGAAAAAAAGTCTTTCCTTATAATTCAGTTGTTTTATTTTTGAAAATCGTTTCATCATCCTGCTTAGTAAAGACTTCAGTTTTTAGTCGAGTACAAAATATTTTTTACCTCTAAAAAATGTCAAAACAAGATGACATTTACATTATTTTATTTTTTACAATTTTTTTTTACAAACTTTTCAGTGTATGACAAGCTTTTTTTTTCTTTTTTTCTTTTTTTGAGTCATTTCTGTTCTATCTAAAATTAGATTCAGTATCTTTTTTTTTACATATGCATTTGTATAAATGTTGACTATTCATTCCACCCCCCCCCCCCCAAAAGGAAAATTTCAAACAAAATCTTTTCCTGAAATAATTTTAATGCATTTCAATACACAAAAGATTGAAGCAATTTTTAAAGTTTTTAGAAAACAAATAAGAGCTTTCTAAAGACATATTACTAAAAACATGCGTCTGAAAACCCTTTGCATTTAAATTAAAATTCATTATTTTATTTCTACAACACGAAGCCGTGCTTTTTATGCAATACACATTTGCTTTTCTCATAAAAGACAAGCTGTGAAGATATATAACGCAAAAAAGAAAATAATGTAGAATTATCTTTAGATGTAAATACAAATCTGTAAAATATGCTGTTGAACACACGTTTTATAATATTTTTTTTTTTTTTACTTCATAGACTGTTAGAACAAGATTTGAAAAATGGTTCAGTTTTTACTTCCTTTTACAAAAAAGGAAGTATTGTATTCGCGGAAAAAAATTCACTCAAAATTCGGCCTTAATTTCCATTTTGCTCACCCCGAATTAACGTTGAGTTTTTTTTTCAACCCGACCACACGTGGATAAGTGCCTAAGAACGTACAGACACGCGAAATATCCGTAATGACGATTCCCGAGTTAATTACAACGAATTTTCTCGTGACGTCCGTATGTACGTATGTATGTATGTGCGTATGTATGTCGCATAACTCAAGAACGGTGTGTCTTACAAAGTTGAAATGTGTATGTCGTAGACTCCTAGTGGGGTCTAGTTGTGCTCCTTCCTTTTTGGTTGCGTTCGGGTATTTCTAAAGGTGTCTTTTGCCCCTTTTTGGGGGAAATCATTGTTAATTTTGATGTAAACTCAAGTTGTGTTATAATTTATGCAAACACTTGGCAATATATCTCCAAGATTTTGGTCACGATGTTTTATTGGCAACTTGGTGACAAATTTGGCGATATTTTTTTTTAAAATCTGGTTTCAATTTGGCCATTGTTGATGATATTTAGAGAGTTAACTATTGAATCACATTAAAATTGCCAATAATGGGGAAATACCTTTAAATTGGTGCAAAAGGAAGTCATGTGATGCACACATCAGCTCGTTTGAAATATTTTACTGCTGGTGGACTGGTTCAGCGGCAGCGTTTACTGTTGGAGAAAATCACTGTTTTTGTGTTTTTAACTTATTCATGTTCATATGTTTCAACGTTTCTAACCGGGAAAACTTTTAGTGAGAATTATTCCAGACTTCGTTTAATACACTTCGTTTCATGAACGTTTTAAAATGGTTGTCCACATTTTGACAACCATTTTGAAACGGTTATGAAACGTTTAAACAATGCGTGTACTCCCTGAGATGTCATGTTGATATATTAACCTGCGGGTGCATGGCCGTTCGCGTATGTAACGTAACAGAAGTACGTTTTTAATTAAACGTTCTTGTTTTTAACTGTAATTTTAGGTGCAGTTGAACTCGTCGATGTCAAAAATCCAGGAATTTATTCGTATTTGCCGCTATTCGTAGCAGCCGCGTGAATGAATGATACTGTGAAAAAACGGAGAAAAAACTTACCTGTATATTTAGAAAATTTTACTACTAATACACACATTAAATTAAATTCTGAATGTAATCTATTATTATATTCAGAAAACTCACTTATTTCTTATAAATTTGTGATTTAGGAAAATATTGAAAAAAGAAGATAATAACGGGATCGTTTCCAAAATTTTAAAAGTATTTTTCCTGAAAGAGCATGCTTAAAAACATAGGATCTGACCATTTTTAAATAATTTGTTCAAGTTAATATTTAAAAAAAAAAAACTTAAATCGACGTGCTTTCCTTGTTTATGCTTCTGTCCGATGACATCACAAATGATGAAATGCCATTCTGTGTAGCCATTCCAGAGCAAAATATTTAATTCGCATCTTTATTCACGTGTATAGGCAACGATATGGTTGATAGCAAGCGTTGAGCGCAATTTTAATTCGCTCCTTGATTATCATAACTTGGAAATGCGGAAGAAAGATGCGCCAAAATGCATCATTTGTGACGTCATCAAGACCACGCCTTGTTTGAAAAATCAGACATTTAAAAAAAATAATTAAAAAATAACTGTTTAGAAAATGAAAGTATTTTCAGGGTCTATGTTGTTTTATTTACTTATTCTATCAATTTCAGTGACAAAAAGTACTACTTTTGACTGAAGGAAACAACCCCATTGACAATCGCGGAATAGGTTGTAATACACAATGGAAGATAAACAGTTTTATCGCCGAGAAAATTGATACGTCTACGGGTAAGCAAATGTACAATGGTTTACAAAATATTTAACATTTTCTTCTCGATACACAATGGGACTTCTACTACCTAACGAAATGAAGAATAATTTCTTTAAAAAAAAATTGGTGTTCAACCACGAACATTTCGAGTAAAGAGGTCAGAAATTTTTATTTGCCTTAGCCGAGACTTTCAATTTACTGTACGTATTATACGTGAAATTTTTAATGTAATTAGAAAGCAAACCAAACTTAACGAACAAAATTTTCATTTTATTAGCCGTCATTTCGTGTTAAACGTGTACATATTAAGAGAGATTACTGTATTAGTTTTAATTGATTTTTTTAAAGAAATGTTATCAGATGCAAAAGTATTAAATCATTGATTAAATGTAGAGAATCTGGGAAGTCAACGTCGTTTTCTTATGTAAATTAAACAAAAACATGTTGATTTCGTAGATTTCACGGAGGTATTCTTTTGCAGTAATTTTGTTATTAGTAATATTAATGTTTTTTTTAAGCATCCCAAAATGAATGTACAATTTTCTGTAATTTCTTGAAATTTCTGGAGAATGCCTCTGCAGTTAAATAAATACATAAATAATGGTAAAATATGTTCTATTAAGCAGTCGAGGAGTCAACGTTATGCTTTACAACTTGAGACATGAGCTTCATTTTCGAAGCGTCTGACAATTAGCCAGCTGGGCTTGAACAAGTAGCAATAAATGCATCAGAGGGATGTAACAAAGCGCCGGAAGGGCTAGGCAAACCCCCATAAATTCTCAATGCTTGAGAAGTAACCCACGACATTCCGCCAGTTGTCCAAAGCTTCCCACTTCCAGGCTCCATCAAGGCAAAAAGAGGAAGTGTCAGTTGAAGATCCACTTATTTCTACAATTGAAGCTTTCCGACTGGACAGTTGCCAAGAAGCGATTTATCACTTGATTCAGTTTTAAAGAATACTCAAGGTCCAAAGAAAATTGTGAATGGGATTTTTATCAGTGGATGATGTGTTCAGTGCACGTCTTACTAGAATGGAAAAAAAAGTGGCCTGACAAACGGTTTTGGATGCAATTTATTTCAGTCTTGAAATCTGATAGGAGGTGCAATGGCTGTTACTTCAAAATTCATGAGGATATGGATCGTAATAAAGAAATTCATGAATTCTATAAATAGAGCTTTGGAAATTAAATAAATTGGAACTAAATAGGAAATTAAAACTGACGAGCTTTTTACACATCGCCGTTGTGCCTCCAAAATCCGCTCTGTGCATTAATACAAATTGTTCTTGAAGAAAAAAAAATATCACTTTGCATTTTCTTAGTTTGAGTTTTTGGTTCGAATTTTTATTTTATTGAGTGTAATGAATTGAAATATCTTTCACATTGATTTACACAGTATTTTCCCACATTTGTTTTGATAAAACATATTTAGAGGCTCAGTTCCTTTCGTAGATATCAGGTTTCTAGCATTTTAGTTGCTGATTAAATGCACACACAGAGGAATTTGTGGGATCCGCATTGCAAAAATATTCTTGAATCAATGAAAGAGTTAATAAAGTACGATATGGTGCCCAAGGGCGGATTCATAAATGCTTCAAGGAGGGGGCAGTCGATCTTTTAGTTTAACTCTTACTACGTATCTGGTTTGTTTATGTTAGGGGGAGGGTGTCACATTATTCTATTTAAAAAAAACTAAAATATACAGATTTAGCTAATGAGTTTCCCGAATCTTTTTCGTTGAAGAGGTACTTAAATTTTTCGTTTTAAAACTTCGATTTCGAAGCAATTCCAAGAAGATTATTACAAACCCCCTCCCCCTAACATTATATCGAAGTTCGTCAAAAATTTCTCTTTATGGAGCGTCAGGTTTAAAAAATTACCAAAGGAAAGTCTCTGAACCAATTTTTTCCACTCTAACACTTCTTCCACTAACCAATTCTTTCCACACAATATTTTCCCACATTTGTTTTGATAAAACGTGTTTAGAGGCTCAGTTCCTTTCGTAAATATGTATCAGGTTTCTAATATTTTAGTTGCAGATTAAATGTACACAGAGAGGAATTTTTGGGTCATCCGCATTGCAAAAATATTCTTGAATCAATGAAAGAGTTAATAAAGTACGATATGAGCCCTTCCATTCCTTAATACTTCCTACAATCCAAGCAGGACCTATTTGCCCCAAATGAATGTAAAATAGTACTTCGAAAAATTCAAATTGAGTACTTTTCCTTATTCTGCTGGTGAGACAAGTGGCCTTGGCCGGGATTCGCTGCAGTCACTTTCTTGCGACCCAGCTTTCATCAGCGGTTAAGAATGCAAAGCATAACAGTAAAAAATTTATCATAAGTTATGAATCATTAAGATGCTCATGAAAAGCAAAAGAGATAATACAATGACCCGAAAACATAACATTTACCCATTTAAAAATCATCGTGTTTGGTAACTAGAACGATCTCTTAGACCGAGCCAAAATACATCATTGTCGAAGTATATATTTAAAAAAATATTTTTTTTGAAATTCCCAATTGCAATTAGTATATTTTTTCCCAATAGCAAAAATATACTTGCCATTGAAATTTAAAAGAAAAAAAAAAAAACTACACATAACTGATGAATGAATGTTTTATACCTGGGACTACTTAAACGATGGTTTTTGTGTTCAAGGAAATCAATCAGCTCATGTAGTTGGATTGATTCCTTGAAGAAAAAACCGTCGTTTAAGTTGTCAGATGTTTAAGTTAAAAAAATCATTTATTAGTTGTAGTATTTATTTTCAATAGAAAAAAAAATTACTTGCCATTGGCAACAAAAATTAATGAATAAACTAGCCTGCGTGCCCGACGCTGCACGGGCTACTTAAAAAATGAAAGAGCTGTTCAATTGATGCTTTTGTATTATTCTGACATCAGTTTCTAAAGCGCTAAGGAGTAAATAATTACGCGTAATGCAAGGTTTGCAAAACACCAGTAGAGCATATTTTTGGCAAAAACCTCTTTAACGTTAATCATATTTATCAATAATACAAGTTATGAGTATTTTCAATTAGCACAAAAGATGAAAATATATGCATTCTCAACTATAATATGTGCTCACTTTAAACTGAATTAAATCTGATAGAATATATCTGAAATATTTATGTACAATTACAATCAGCTTTTTACATAAAATGACACACACTTTTTTATTGATTACGTGAAACTAAAGCACCAAGTCTTATTAAATACCAATAAGCATTAGTTTAATATCAAGCCATCAGATTCCAATTAAGCTTTAGTTAAAATCCTTAAAAACAATCTTTTTTGTTCAACTCTGTTTCACTTAAAGAAATCCAAACAATCTTAATTTAACGTGTTCTTTTAACGATACAAACTGTATTGCAAAAATCGAAACAGGAAGGAAAAAGAGATTTATTACAATTCGAAAACTCACCCATGTGACGGAAAAAAGTCCAACAAAATAAACATAATTAGTCGCACATCCTAAATGTACCCAAATATGAGGCCGGTGAATGATAAACTTACACTTCAATCAATAAACATTACTAAAGAAACATTTTTCATACGCTGAAAAGAGTTAAGAACGTTGAATGTGAAAAAATAAGAAAGGACAGACGATAAATGTCCGAATAGAGCAACCAATTTTAAACTAATTAAAAATGAAATTCTAGATGGAAACGTTGTTTTAAGATTTGGACAGCAGCCAAAAAAATCTCTTTTGACACAATTATTAGAATTTTATTTGCTCACCCATATGCAAAATGGCAACAGGAAAGGAATAAAAATTCCTGAATAGCGTTATGTAAATTAACGTTTTAATTAATATCTCCGCTAATTAAAGTCGTACAATTATGAGATTGGTCCTATTGTTTTCTTTGGAAAATTTCGAATTGATCGGTATCTCGTTTGACTCCCGATTCGCAGTGGTTCTCGAGAAGATCGATCTTCAGACAGACAGACAGACAGACAGACGGACGCGAACAGATTTTAATATTATAGTGGATAAATTACACATGACTGGTGAATGAATATTTTACAGTTAAATCTGGCACTAAATAAACGATGGTTTTTGTCTTCAAGGAATCTAATCTAATTACATGACTTTTCAAGCTGTTCCTGAGAAAGTCATTTATATCGTTGTTTCCCTGAGAGTTTTATCTGAATTTCCAGGGCAAAACATATGCTCAACGAAACAAAGTTAGTTGAATTTGAAATGAAAATAAAAACAACTTAAAAAAAAAGAAAAAAGTTAATTATTACTTAGGTCCAGCAAAAAAAAAATTTTTTATTACTTTTAATATGAATAACATTTAAACAATTTATTAGTAAAAGTTTAGGTGTTAAAAAGCTAAAATTAGTTAATAAAACCTATTTATTTTAATTAATATTTAAAAATATTAACATCAAGTGCCATCCACTACAAGTTTAAAAAGATGCATTTGAACTTAAGTGAATGAAAAAAAGTACAGTAAAACCTATGAAGTTGACCACTCTTGTAAGTTGACCGCTTTTATCAGGCACGGAATTAGCCCTTGTCATATAAATCAACCTTTGTAAGTTGACCATCTGTTTAAGTTGACCACTAAAGTAGTGCACCGCAGGTGGTCAACTTACACAGGTTTCATCGTATTTTATAAACTATGAAAAATGTGAATGATACAAATATATATAGGCAGTGTGTGAACTAATATAACAGAAATTTAATGACAGGCAGATCCCACACACTGAGAACGAACCATAATTCTGCTATTAGATTAGCAAGTTATTCATAATTTGATTTGTTTCAAAACTTTTGAAAACTTTTTAATCGTTGAAACATTATATTCAGTAAGAAATAAATAAATACTTCTGTGCTAAAATTTAAAATGAAATTTAAACAACGATATTAGTGCACAAGCGGTCAAAAAAAATCATAATTTCAAATTCTAGCAAACATGTGCATTTATTACGTCCATTTCATGGTATTTTTACTTCTATTCAGAACAATTATCTATCTGTTTAAAACGGGGAACTTTATTCCCCGTTCAAAAATTTTTACCTTTTGTGCAAAAATCCGATATCTGGAATAAAATTAATGCAAGTTCAATACTAAAGTAAATATTCATAATCCATTTCAACCCTTTTCTATAACAAAAAGTATAATACCTTAAAGAATGTAACCGATTACGTAAAAGTTAAACATTAAGAACAATTTCTGTTTCTTTTATAGCGCTCAAAAAGGCTGCATTACCTTCCACACCAAGATATAAAAGGAATGCCCAATTGATACAAGCAGGAACTTATCTGAGTACGACTTAGAAATTCAATCATGCAATCAATTTTATTACTAAGCATCCCATTACGTAGCTTGTACTACACGGCTTCTAAAAAAAAAAACTTTCACGGAGGCCCTGTTCCGCACTTTCTGTACATCCGAGCTACAGTAAAATTGTTGGTTTATCCAAAAGCAGAGCATAAAAAGAAGATGAAATTGCCCTCCCGAGAGAAATTTGCATCGACAATAAGCTCCCCAAATGCAACTCAACTCTCCTCGTCCCATTAAAGATTCCGAGAAATCGAGGTTGTGAGTTTGTTAAACAGAGAAACGGTTCGGCAGTGGAGCAGACTTGGGAGGGTGTTAGAAAATGAGGATGCTTTTCTACTTTCCGTATTTAGTCAAATTGGTTGTTTTTTCATTAAAATTTATTCCCGAGAAAATAAGATGCGTTTAATGAGAAGTAGATTCACAAAGATACAATAAAAGTTCTCACATTTACTTTGTCTATGGTGAAAAGAGTCCTTAAATAGTAGATATTTCAATGGTTTAAGAACACTCATTTTTGATACTTGATAATGTTTTTGCTTTGCAAAAAGCACAGTAACGGATTTTTTCCAGCATCTGCAAAGCTGCAAGCTGTTTAAGACTTGTTAAAGGGCTTTTAGAGTTATTCCACGTAAAATTAAATTCCTGTTTTGAGTAAAACGAATTATGTTCACCGTGTGGGAGCATCTATGCTCTAGGGGTGGGTCACGACGAGAAAAAAAATGTTTTAAACCATTGATTTAACCTCAACGTTTTATACTGACAGCGTGTTAAAAGTCTCTATACTTTGATGATTTTTTTTTTTTTGTTTCATAGATTGATTTCCTTGACAAAGGCATGAATTTACTACATAAAAACACTAATAAAAATGTAAATGCCAGTAACAAATATTGCAGAAATAGAAAAAATGAATCGAATAACGTTCAATTCGAAACGACTTTTCCAGCGCATTTTAGAAAGAGCCCTTTAAGTGACACGCTGGCATGCATTTTTGAGATAAAGGTACATAAAGCTTCAATATCAAAAATAAGTACAGTTTAGAACTATGCAATGAAGGTACAGTACGGCTCAGATAACCAGATTCTTGACCTTGAGAGCGTTCTTTGTTCTTAGAATGAAAATAACTCTTACATCGGCAAAGGGCTAATCTATCGCGGTACATTATCTGGGAAGCAAATTGCCTTTCCTCACCTTTTTCACAAATGAGATAGTTTAACACTATGTCGAACGTACTTCAAGCTTTTAGATCCAAACTACATTTTTAAAAAAATAATTTTTAATTTTAAAATCAAAGAATAAAAAAATAACATGAAAAGTTGCTTTAATGAAAAGTTTGCATTATTTCCATAGGAATACTATGTATTCAATGAACTGCATGTATGAATCTATCCGTCGATTTTCGTGAAAATTAGCTCAAAAATTCCATTCTAGTATGGAAACAGCTCAGAAAGAGTTTTCTGACGCCTGATTTTGTTCTTTTTCAATAAATTTTCAACATACTTTTTATTAAACCTTGCTCATAAGAACTACTTTGCTTTTTTTTTTTACTTTCTTGAATGATGATAAAAAATCTCAAAAACAGGAATTTTATTCGCGGTACCTACGTTATTTAGAACGCACTTCTTGGCTCGTTTTTAATTATGTTCTCAAAGCAATGTTTCCTCCGATGTTTCTCGATTGTTGAGCTTTAACGCTATGTGTTAGAAATTTCACCATTAATGAAACCGTTGAAAGAAATGAAAATAAAAATAATATTGATTACAGTTAGCATTATTTTCTTCCTTCTTATCAACTATATTTCGCTTTTATAGTCACTTTTAAAGATTATGTACGAATCTTTACTAATAATAAAGCTCAAAGTCTCTGTCTGGATGTCTGGATGTCTGTAGGATGTCTGTGACGCGCATGGCGCCTAGACCGTTCGGCCGATTTTCATGAAATTTTGCACAAAGTTAGTTTGTAGCATGGGGGTGTGCACCTCGAAGCGATTTTTCGAAAATTCGATATGATTCTTTTTCTATTTCAATTTTAAGAACACTTTCCGGAGCAAAATTATCATAAGATGGACAACAAAATTACGAAATTATCATGACGTGGAATGGGAGAGCGAATGAACATAGCCAATTGGCGAGAAATTCGTCATCTATTATTTGTAAATATACAGGCGAATGACCTTTTAATTTTCAACTACGGGCAAAGCCGTGCGTGTAGGACTAGTAAGTAATAAAATAATAACGCAAGTAATTGGGAGCATTGAACTTTTTCAAAAGAATTAACTGCTTTAAGCTAAAAATATTAACAACGTAATATAGTATGTATAAAATGTGAACAAATAATATGCTTAAAAAATAAATATTTAATGCCGTAGCTTTATCAAGAAGAAAAGATACCAAAAAGAAAAATTTTTGCTCTTCGCTATCAGTTTTTGTTCAAATATTAATTAGACCTTTCAATAGAATTTATGCTGCGTCACTGAATATCATTAATTAACACTGTGTCTTTGCATTGAACTTTATTCATGTACTTTTTGAAATATGCATTTTTTATGATTAAATCCAGAACTAATTTTCCGATTCTAGTTTAACCATTCAGATACTGTTCAAAATTTAAACGACAAAGAGTTTTTAATAAGTTACTTTTTACAAATCGTAAAACTATTTTATTTCGCTTTAATGCATTCAGTTTTCTAAGAATTTCGGCAGAGAACTTTTCTTCTATAATTTTACGTACATCTTTATTTAAAAGATTTTAATATTTCAATTAATATTCAGAAAACATTAAAAGCAACTGTTTTCTTCTGTTAAAATTCGCAGAGTTCGATTTTAAAATGTTAATAATTTAACATTGCTTTTAATAACACAAAAAAGATTTACGAAATATATTTTTTAAATTTATCTGAAGAGCAGAATAATGCAATATTCCAACAGTCCGGTTATGACATATCTCAGAATGTCATAACCAAGCTACTGGTATTTAAATATGTGTGCAGTGTATTTTTTTAAGTAATTACATTTGACATTGAATCTTTATAGTTAGCGTAATAGTAATTTGAAGTATTTTAGGAACAAAACGGCTTAAAATTTTAATTTCATTCAGTTTCGATTTTCGATTCATTCTCAGTGTTCGAGAAACAGTTTTTCTTAGGCAGTTGAAAAATTGTCAACTCTTCATATTACATAAAATTTGTTTGCAATTGTCCAGCATTATAGTAGTCAGATCTCGCGAATTACGGCTTCAATTTTAATTTTTTAAAAGATTTTCTTAGAAACGTTTTAAAGCTTTGATTTTTCTACTATGTAAAAGAACAAAATGGCGAGAAAGAGCATTAAATTTAAAACAACAGACAACTTACAATCTGACCACAAAGTGAGTTTGAGATAATGTCTTTTAGAAAATTGAACTCTAAATGTTTTGGAACAATTGTTAGCAAAATTATAAAATATATTGATCTTATGAGAATATTTCTATAGAAATCTGGTACAGAGTTTCTTAAAAGTTTAAATGGCGAAAGAGATACAACCATAAACTTTTTAAATCTATCAGTTTTGTATGATGTAGAAGGTCAAAATGGCAAAAAGCACATCAGTAAATGAAAATCATAAATATCTAACCATTTCGGGGTCAAAGTTACTAGTTTCTTTCTGACTCTTTAGAAAATATAATGTTTTATAACAGATCAGAAACTTTTTTAAATCTTGATTTTTGTATCGTTTAAAAAGACAAAATCGTGAAAAGAACATTAATAAAACATTAATAACTAAAAACAATAAATAGAAATCCATCCGGTGATTTAAGGGAGTATTGTTGGATACCCTGACTCCCTAATTTTTTGGAGTACTTTTTAAACAAAATTACAAATTTTATTTATCTTAAGGAATATTTCCATATAAATCTAATAGGGAATTTTTTGAAAGCTTCAATGGCAGAAGGGAAAATTAGATAACGTTTTAAAGTTTTTGAGCATTATACAATGTAGGACAAAATGGCAAAAAAGATCCTCAACTGAAAATAAATTAACAGCAAATAAACTGATGATAAAAAAGAAAAGAAATCCGTTTAAATCTAACAAGTAGTTTTTTAAAAACTCAATGGTGGAAGAAGAACTTTCAAAAAGGTTTTAAGTCTCTGTGTTTTGTATGTTGTGCAAAGCATAAAATGGTGAAAAAGATCATTAACTGAAAACAATTTACACTAAATCATCTTACGATGAAAAAGACTAATGCTCTTAGACTCCACAATTCCTAATTTTTTAGAACAGTTTTTTTAGGAAATTATAAATTTCATTTATATTATTAAAAATGTTTCCATTTAAGTCGGACAAAAAGAAAAAAAAAATCGAAAAGTTTCAACAGCGAAGGAAAAACTTTCAGAAAATTTCAGTTCTTCGAGTTTTGTGCAATGTAGAATGACAGTATGGCGAAAATATCACCAACAAAAAACAGTTAATAGCAAATCAACTGGAGATTAAAAAGCCTAATCCTTTTAGACTATCTAATTCCTATTTTTAGAACAGTTTTTGATAAAAGAAAAAATTTAATTTTTCTCATACTGTAAAAAAGTTTCCATATGAATTGTACAAAAGTTTCAAAAAGCGAAAGAAAAACTTCAAAAAAATATAACAATAATTCTTCGAGTTTTGTGTAATACAGAATGATAAAATGCCGAAAACATCACAAAAAAAAAAAAAAAAAACAGCAAATGAACTGGAGATCAAAAAAACTAATACTACTCTCTAACTCCAATTTTTAGAAGTTTTTAATAAAAGTATACATTGAATTTCTCTTATTAAAAAATTTTTCTCATAAAATGTACAAGAAGTTTCAAAAGTCTTCAATGGCGGAAGAGAAACTTCAAAAAAGAAAAAAAAACTTCGAGTTTTGTGTAATGTAGAATGGTAAAATGGAGAAAAATATCACAAACAAAAATCGCAAACAGTAAATAGCAAATCAACTGGAGATCAAAAAGACTGGATGCTTTTAGATTCCCTGATTTTTTAGAACAGTTAAAAAAAATTATCAGTTTCATTTTTCTTATAAAAAAAAGAAGTTTCCATATAAATTGTACAAGAAGTTTCAAAAAGCTTGAATGGCGGAAGAGAAACTTCGGAAAACTTCCTAAAATTCCAGCTTGTAATTGAGCCCTCCTACGCAACATAACTTCTGGGCAAATAACAAGTAATCCGGTTTAAAACTCCATTCATCGAAAAGAAAACCTGAAGGAGAAATATTTCTATTTGTTTTCGAAAATTGATATCAATTTTATTATATTGAAACAGTCGATTTGTTGCTATAAATGGGCTGAATTTTTTAGTTGTATAATAACAATATAATCTTTTGATCAAATACTTTGATAGCTTTCTATTTATGTCAACCATATTATAAATAAGATGTCAAACTGCCATACGATCAACAAAATGTCTCTACAACCGCCTTAAATCGGACTTGGATTTTTATTTTTATGCTTCAGACGATCTTTTAATAAATTGAAATTTTTTACTGCCATGCATTTAAAGCTCGCATAAAGCTTGTCATAGACGTAATGGGAGTTTTAAATCTCTCATGGTTCTTGAAGGAAAATATAACTTATGATATTAATGTGACCTTTTGATAATAAGTAAGCTATGACAGTTGAAAAAAACTAAGCTTTGATAAAACTTCTATTTTTCTAGACCTACTTTTGTTCATTCTAAAAAACTTCAAAATGCATACGCATTTTTTAAGCTTACAATGTGTTTTTTTTTTTTAGCTTTAATCTTTGATGGAAGTTTGAAGTTTTAAGAAAGAAAACTGATCAGACATAAAAGAGTAGCAAAAAGTTACAGGTAAGACTTTAATTTTCCCTGTAACTTTTTGCTACGAAGTTTACTTACTGTAGTAATCTGGATTAAAAGTAAAGAAAGCAAATGCATCCTGTTGGAAAATGACAAAACAAATGAAATAATATGACGACATGTTAAACAAGTATTTAAATCAAATTAAAAATACCGAATCAAATTTTGATTATTTAAACAGAAAATGTACTTGTAACATAAAAAGCCTTTCTTTTCTCACGTTGACTAATTTCCATACTGTAGAAGCGAAGGGTTTATTCCACTTGTTACAATGGGGTCGTTTCCAAAATTTTAAAAGTATTTTTTCTGAAAAAGCATGCTTAAAAATATAGGATCTGACCATTTTATAAATAATTTGTCCAAGTTTAATATTTTAAAAAAATTACTTAAATTGGTGCGCTTTCGTTGTTTACGTTTCTGTCGTGTGACATCACAAATGATGAAATGCCACTCAATGATGCCATTCACGGAGAAAAATATTTAATTCGCATCTTTACTCACGTGTATTGGCAACGATATGGTTGATAGCAAGCGTTGAGTGCAATATTTAATTCGCTTCTTGATTTTCATAACGTGGAAACTTGGTAAAACGATGCGCCAAAGTGCATCATTTTTGACGTTATAAAGACCACGCCTTGTTTGAAAAATCGAACATTTAAAAATATTAATTAAAAAATAACTGTTGGGAAAAATTAAAGTATTTTCTGGTTCATGTTATTTTTGAGCAATCACGATTGCTTATTGCTTTCATTTGACTGTTTTTGACGTTCCTATCATTTTTCCCACCGCTACCCTCCGCAGCATCACCGTCGACCGGGTCCTCACGATGCTGCACCTCTAGCGAAAACCGTCTCCAAGTATCGTCAATATCCTACACTTACACGCATACATAAACGTACCTACACACACGTACATATATACACCTACACACACATACATACACCTACACAAATACACAAACACATACACACACACACACACACACACACACTCACATATACACAACTACCCACATACTCATGCCTGCACACAGACACAAACACATATGCCTACACACACAAACACATACCCCCACACACACATACACACAACTACCCACACACTCATGCCTGCACAGACACAAACACACATGCCTACACACACACACGTACCCCCACACACAAACACACACGCTTACATATACACACACACTCGTGATTGCGAAAAACATAATTTGAATTCAAGATGACAAAATTCAAAGTATTTTTTTTTTGCTTATTCTATCAATTTCAGTGACTAAAAGTTGTACTTTTGACTGAAAGAAACGACCCCATTTAACGTCAGATATATTTTTCGGTACCATGAAATCGAAGACAGATATTTTTTTGGTATTGTTGATGTACTTTTGTAAAAAAAAAATCTTAATTCTTTTACTAATAAAAAATTTAAATCATGTTTGGCGAGATTTTTTTAAGCTTGGAGTACTTTTTAATTTCATTGCATCGAATGACAGTAATGATATTATAACAGATATATTTTTTGGTGTCACGGAATCGTTTCTGCAAAATCTTTGTCTCTTAAGCATTCCTCATATGAAACTGTAGTTACTTTTTTCAATTGCACTTAAATTGCAAAAAGTGGGAGAAAGAGAGGGTAAGGGAGTCATCAAAATAAGTTGTTAATAAATCAAAATAAATTGCTATATTTACACCGCGTATTCACCAAAAATGAAAAAAATAATAACTAAATATATTTCAAGTTAAGAAATAAAACAATGCCTCTGTGGAGAAAATAAATTGATGTACCGTCAACCGGCACAACTTAGCCAGTTTTTGAAAACGATAATATTTGGCGCTCTTTTAAGTTGCAAAACCAGCCAATAGGTAAGGTAGGGTCTTTATTGCACAAAGAAACAACTCGATCCATTGGCTGGTTTTGGAACTTAGTAGAGCGCCAAATACTATCGTTTTCAAAAACTGGCAAAGATGTCCCACTTGGCAAAGCAGTGCCGAAAACGAAAAGCACAAAACTTGAAAATTATTACGTACAAGTGTTTTAGAGTTATAAGGAATCCCTTTTTCAATGCAGGGGATGTAAGTTTAGGGATGAAAGCAGAGCCAAATTTTTAAAGTGATAGAGTAGGCAGCTGCCTAGGGGGGTAAATTTTATTTTATATATATTTTTTACCATCCTTGCAAAAACATATCAGTAAATTCTTACCTTTTATAATGACATCGACTTACCTTTTCGTTAAATTTTTTCCTTCAACTTAATGAAATTTTTTCCGGGCATAGTAAAAATAATTTAGTTGAAGGTTAGAGGAGGACAGGGTGGCAGAACTTTGGTCTGCTTAAAGGAGGTACGGTGCTTAATTTGGCCCTCAATGAAAGAATCCGACTATACCTTCAGGAATGATCAGAAAAAAGTTTGAATAGCAAAAACGAAAGATTGACCAGAAATTATTAGGAGATACAGCAATGCAAGTGATAAGAACCAATAGGAAATGCAAGATGAGGTAAGGAAGTATTAAAATTCCATTGGATAAAAAACAAGCATTTAAAAAATCGGATTGAGTTGACAAGTAAAGTTGACTAGAAATAGATTAGATGATTGTGTTCGTAAATAATGAAAGACAATTGAAAGCAGGAAACTGACTTGATAAGTTAAATGAAATTGAAATAGTTAAGTTCAGAATTCAAAAAATAAAAATAAGAATTTAAGATGAAAACTTCCAAGACAAGTACAAAAATTATAATAAAGGGCGAAAAAGTTCACAATGGGGAAATACGAAAGTAAAATGTAGTGCAAACAAATCAAAGCACGTAGCAATAAAGGGAAAGAAAAAATAATAATTGAAAAAGTACAATAAACCAATGATCGAGAGACGAAGACAAAATCAGACGAAAATGGTCAATACAAATTTAGATATAAATTTATAAAGAGAAAAAAAAGCAAAATTGGAACATTAACAAAACAAGCAAAGTCAAAAATAAATAAATGAAATATGCACAAATGTGACAACAGAAAACGAACGCGAAACAATAAGTTATTTAAAAAAACGTTAAACCGAAATGTAGTCTTCTTTTAAAATTTTAAAAGTATTTTTTTTCTGAAAGAGCGTGTTTAAAAACATAGGATCTGACCATTTTTTAAATAATTCGTTTAAGTTTAATATTTTTTTAAAAATTACTTTAACCGGTGCGCTTTCATTGTTTACACTTCTGTCGTTGACATCACAAATGATGAAATGCCATTCAATGTTGCTATTCACAGAACAAAATATTTAACTCGCATCTTTACTCACGTGTATTGGCAACGATATGGTTGACAGCAAGCGTAGAGTGCAATTTTAATTCGCTGCTTGATTATCATAACGTGGAAACGTAGTGGAAAGATGCGCTAATTTTCATCATTTGTGACGTCATAAAGACCACGCCTTGTTTGAAAAATCGGACATTTAAAAAAATTAATTAAAAAATAACTGTTGGGAAAATCAAAGTATTTTCTGGGTCCATGTAATTTTTTTTTTTTGCTCATTTTATCCATTTCAATGACTAAAAGTAGTACTTTTGACTGAAGGAAACCACCCCATTCCTAATGTATTGCAACTGATAAATTTTTGAAAGTTATGATTTCGCAAATTTTATTGCATTAAGGTAAAAGGATAAATTTCAGCGGAAAAAATGTATACTTGTGTATAAATCGCAAAAGCTAACCAAAACCTGGATAAAGGTGAAAAGGGCCACTTTTCTAGCGGTATCTCACTGCTCATTTTCAAAATTTTGCTAAAAAACTGATCAAAACAACAAAACGCTTACCTGCTCGCCAAACATTGACGAAATCAATATTATTGAAATTTTAAAATTTAATGTTGAGTTTTTAAATAAAGCAATTCGTTAAATAAGACTAATATTTACATTAAAATGATGGGAAAAAATATAAAAAAATTAAAAAGAGAAAAATTTCAAGCGCTGGAAGGCTTAAAAGTATACTAAAAATTTTAATTTGTCTTGAGTTTCGACTATGAAATGCATTCTTTAAGCATATAATTTTTTTTCCCTTCCTCTCTCTTTTTCTCTTTTTTAAGCACATTTTATGTGAAAAAAATGCGTTACATTTTTCTCTTTTTAACTTTCATCTGAAATATGATATCAATCATCATATTTATGCATGATTGTAAAATGCATAAATATGATGATATTAGTTTAATTGTAATATGATATCCAACACATGCTTCTCTTATTTGCATCTACCAAATTTGCGGCTACCAATTTATTGTTTGGAGGCGGAAAAAAAAATAATAGTAAAATGTATTTATATGCACTTATGGCTTAGTTACCATAGTTTATTCCTACTGGCGAAATGCAATAAGAATCTTCAGAAAAATCTTTTTTTTTTACAACGTTGCAAAAAATTGCAATTTCAAAGAAAACAAAAAAAGGGACGAAAGTTTTTTTTTTCTTTTCAGGCAAAGTAATAAAATAGAGATTTAAAAATACAACATGCCGTTTTCATGTATTGTGTGCTTGTAAAAAAAATATTTGTCAGGAAATACAGTCAAGAGTTGCAGCCACGGAAAATATCTTCGAAAAATATATGCTAAAGCTTTTGAAAAAGTACTTGCTTTTTCGATCAAAATTTTTGTTTGTCAAAACTAAAATTGAAATAAACAGGACAATGGATTAATTATTTATATATCTGGATAAATATATCTGGTTTCCGTATTGCAAAACACGGAATGTATAATACCTTTGAAAAGTTCCACAAATATTTTTTATCAGTTGGAAATTGGCCTACTGAGAAATTCACATGACGTGGCATATCACATTCTTAGCTCGAGCCCTTCAAATACAGAAACCTTCGACAATCTACATTATTGAGAGAAGTATTGCGTATCACCTAAATACGTTGACTTCCTGTAGCTAATGTGTATGGAAATAATTATTAATCAAGATAATGTCCAGAAAAGGTCTTTTGTGCATTATAGAGATGAGTCCTTTTAAGGCTTGACGACCTTCTCGAGGTCGATCTCTTGTGACCCACATCAAAACCTGGCCCCATTCTAGAAGCACCACTTTTCTTCCTCTTCCATCCGACACTTTCAAAGAAACTGACCACTGAGTTCTTGAAAAGGAAGTGCTTTTCGCAACCCTTCAGGTCGAGGGAGAAGCGTGCAACGCGTTGGCATTCCAAAAGTTTGATTAACCAATTAAGTAACTGAACCACGCTTAGTCCCTTTACTCATCTCTAATGAAACTTTTTTTCTACTATTTTTTTCATTCATGGAATTCTTTGGCTGTGTAATGTTAACTTCATAGTAGTAGCAACACCCTGTATAAAGAAATATTTGTCAGTACTAGCTGCGTCGCCAAGCTTTGCACAGTCTACCTCGAAAATAAAAGCTATGACAAGTGACGTGTGTTCACAACCAGGCTTGAACAAAAAAAAAGAAAAAAGAATCAGTAAAATTTTGCGACAGATTCCGGAAAACTAACCAAAAAAGGTAAACATTTTAGGTCCCCCGATTAGAGGAAAAGCCTTTAAAACAAAAACCAGAATTTTATTTGCTCACATTCGCGAGAGAAAAAAAGTGGCAATAGATCTTTCGTTTCAATGATTTTCCTCACGTTACAAATTTTAATAAAAGCATTCTTACGGAAATTTTAGATGAAGCACTGAATAATAATTTGAATGGAGGGAAGCCTTCGAAAAAAAATGGATTTTATGTCGAAATCTGAATATTATAATTAATATATAGTTCTTAATTGATATCTCCGCTAATTATTATAGGAAGATTGTGTTAAATAGCCAAACATAAAGACAGGAAAATTACGAATATATCGATATCTGGTTCCATGGTCGGTTCACTGGCGTTCGGGAGAAGTAACTTGGACATAAATACATACATAGATACATGCATAGATACATACAAAGATACATACGCTCAGTTTTTAAATATATAAGATTCTATTGAGTCCACGATCATACTATCTCTAATTTATGATTAAATATTTTCACAATTTTGAATTCCATCTATCGAGTTTTCTTTAATATCAAGAAATGGTTCTTAATTGAATTATTTTTAAAATTGATCATTTTATTTGTTCTATCTACAAAAAAAATGTTTGTATACAATACAAGTTACAAAAACAACGTCCTATTAAGGTATAAGATTTGGCAACACGTACAGATTTGAACACTTAATTTCGTTGCCAAAATGCAAAATACTCTAACATTTTATTTATGTGAAACTCAATGATGCTGTAAAAGCCTAAACGAAACCAATTACGAAAAATTTATTAAGGTTTGATTCATCTAGTTAGCTGTGTTGCATTCACTTGGAGAAGTGTCCGACGGGATTTGACTGCGACCGAACGGATCCAGGTCGTCTTTAGCGATGAATTTGTATATAATTTGGGCAATTACGGCATTTGTACGCTTATGTGGAACCCGTTGTGAAATTTCAAATAGTGCTTTACTTTTCAGCGGTACACCGCATCCACAGCTGGAGTAATGTCTTGGGGTGTTATTATATATAAAAAATAGTTACCTTTATTATTGATCCACAGCACCATGACTGCATGACGATACGTTTGTGTCATGCTTCAGCTACACGGCGGAGTTTCTAGGAAACAATTTTTAACAGGACAGTGCTCGGTCACACACGGCGATGATGTCAGCGAACTTTCTCTTCCACATTATCACCTTTTCTGACCCGCGCGTTGCCCTGATTTGTCGTAAATCGAGCTTATATGGCATCACTTGAGACCGTAAATGGGAAAGTCTGTGAGATGACCAAATTAGTGCAAAAACTGTGATACGATATGTCGTAGGATATCGTACGAGATTGTTATGCCTCAATGCTTTTGTGTATCGCCTCGTACATTCACGCTAGAGGTTACTCAACAGGATTCTAAAAATAAAGTTCATTTGGGATTTTTACAGTAATAAATGCTCATTTTGCTTTCATTTTGTAAACACTTTATCATAATAATGTTGCCCTCACGGAAGTAAAATTTCGTTTCGTTCTGGGAACTCATTCTTGGTGCGTCGATTTTTTTTTTTATTATAAAAGTGTATTTGAAGATCCTTTTTTTTTCTTACCATACTAATGATAATGAAACGTTGGAATCGGACTTTTTTTTTTCATTTTCTTTTCTTTTCTTTTTTTTTTTTTTGTGCTTTTGAGAAAACCACATAAGGGGCATTCCAAGGTATTTTTGACATTTATGTAGAGTCAGTAACGTGACCTTTTTTGCCATAACTTTTTGATTTACTGTTTGATTAGCATGTTATTTTATTTTGATCTTTTCCTACCAACACACTAGCTCAAATTAAAATAATTTGCAAATCAAACGGTAAATTAAAAAGTTATGGCAAAAAAAGGTCACGTTACGGACTCTACATAATGTCCAAAATACCGTGGAATACCCCATAAGCAAGCCCGTACGACAAAGCTAAAGTATAATTAGTGACAAAAATTCAAAAAACGAAAAGAAAGAAAGAAAAAGAAGAAATTTGAAGTTACTGCGCTTTACCTTCCCAAGGCAGTGCATTTCTCTGTCAGTCCTTTGAAAAAAAATCTTAAATTTGGAACTACATTTAGCAACCAAACCTATTTTAAGAGCTGAATATTGCATAATTTTTGCTCAGAAGTTAATCTTTTTTTGCCCCTTTTAACTAAATACTGAAAATTTTATTCATTTTACTTGCTGCGAGCTTTATTTTGTGAATAGAAATACGCATTAACTTCATTAAAAGACCAAATATCTTCGCTTTTTTTCATTCTCAAAATTGCTTCCATTTAAAGATTTTAATTTGATTTTCCGCCAATTTAAAAACTCAACTTTGCAGTTTCTCGAGCTAATTTAGTGAATTTCTCCCAATTTTGTCCTATTTTAGAAACACGAAATTCGTGCCATTTCACGATTAACTTGATCACTTTCATTACTTCTTCATTTTGCGAGTGAAATTTTGTCATTGTTTTTTTTTTCAGATAACAGTCCCTTTATTGATAGGTCCATAAAAGAAAAAGAGGAACCTAATTCCTTTTAAGGAATTAAGTTCACTCTTTTCCCAATTAAAAAGTCCTTTTTTGCCCTATTTCAGTCGTTCATCATTATTAACATAGCATAAGCTTTTTTTTTCTTTCTTTCTTTCTTGGTTTTTGAGCAATCACGATTGCTTATTGCTTTCATTTGATTGTTTTGATGTCCTATGATTTTATTTTCCCACCAGCACCCTCTGCAGCACCACCGTGGACCGGCCTCACAATGCTGCTCCTCTAGCGAAAGCCATCTCCAGGTTGTGCCCATATCCTACACTCACACGCATACATACACACACACCTGCAAACACACATACATACAAACACATGCACACATTCATGCTTGCTCACACACACGCACACACATACACACACACATATGCGCACACACTCATGCCTGCACACAGACACAAACACACACGCACACACCTACACACACACATGTACGCACACTCATGCCTGCATACAGAGACACAAACACACATGCATAAATACAAATTCCTATACACACAAACACACACACACACACACATACCCACACACTCATGCCTGGGCACAAACATACACCTCTACATACATACACACTCGTGACTGCGAAAAACATAATTAATTCAAAAAGCCAAAATTCAAATTAATTTATCTTTTTTTTTAATTTATTTGTTTCATTTTAAAATTTATATATTTTTATATTTTTTATCTGTGGTGGTAGTTATCTAATAATTTTTCTCGATAACATATGTTTATGAGAAACTTTATCCTCACTATATTTAACGATTTGCAATTGTAGAAAAGGGCCAATCATTAATCACGTAAGGATGATTTTGGTAATTTTTGACCCCCCTCCCCCTTGTAAGGGCAAGTAAGATTTTTCAGAACCCCCCCCCCCCCATTACGTCAGATTCCCATTTCGTTTTTCAAAATAATAAAATAAAGAATCTTGCGTTACTGGAATCGTTATTAAATTCGCTATTATTTAAAAAAAAAATTAAAACCTTCTTGTGCAAAGAAATATTTACTGAAAGGAATCTGGGACTTAATGTTTTTTCGACAAATATTTTTGTATATTACGCGATACTCGTTAAAAATAAGACATTCCATATACAGTGAGATTCTTTGATTATATTTTTTACTATTCATTCTTTGTTAAAAAAGTAAAAAACAGCTCATCCTAATACGTTTTTTACCTTCCACAAGCAAATGAAATATAATTCCCTGCCAAAACCATTTGACCGCGCGATTTCTCATGTAAAATATAGACTTGGAAAATATTACATAAAAATGAGTTTGCCGCCCCCTCCCCCCACAAAATAAGGATATGTAGAGATTTTTCCAAACCCTCCTCCCCCTCGGAACCCTTACGTTATTAATGACTGACCCCAAACAAAATATGCCTCGCTGATCTCATGAAATAAGATATGCAAAAGCGAAAGAAACAAACAAATAAAGTGATAGCACCTTTTAAACAATGCGGGCTAAATTATTTTTCCCAATGAAAATAATTATTAATTCGCTTTCAAAAGGAAAAAATGATTGATTGAAGTTGGCATTTCAGGTCATTTTTGAGTTCCACGGGCTTCCGCGAGTGAAGACTTCTCCTGGGAGGTCGCTTCCATTTCGCCCGGAATTGACGTTATTCACACCCACTCGATTTTACACAAACCTTATTAGACAAAAACAGCATTCAGCACACAACAGCCAGCATCTAACACGCACTATCCAGCATATCCGAGGCCGTGGTGGCCTCATCGGTAGGGCAGCAGACCCGCAACCGAAAGGTCCCGGGTTCTATCCCAGCCCATTGCGGATCCTCCTTGTTCGTTACTGGTAACGTGGGACACGTTAAACATGAGTGGTCACAAAGTCCTCCAAGTGAACAATACCTCTGGGGGTGCTGGACCAGGGATTGCTGTGCTTCTGGTCTGGATCAAAAAATCAGAGCTGTCTCCAGGATCGCAACCAACCGGTTGAACCACAAATAGAGGTCGGTGTTAGGGCCCTGGAGTGTGAAGTGTCTAGCATCCAGTCCCTGGCATTCATTTGACTTTTGACTTCTTG
>NC_072736.1:21598606-21736106 GCF_026930045.1 Uloborus diversus | reverse complement strand
AATGAACCGTTCATCAGAGCATCGTTCATTCTTTTGATCCGTTCGTTCAACTCGTTCATTTGAACGACTTTGTTCATTTAAAAAAAGTTGCCAGTGATCTCTCTGCATGACATACTCACGTACATTCAAAATGCTTCATTAGATCAGTAATATTCTTTGAAAGAAAAATAACTAAAATTATCTAAAAGTAAAAAAATATGCCTACGAAAACTTCATTTAGATTTAGATGTATAAAGTTCATTTTGTAAGATATTTCTCAGTTGCTGAATGGTAAAATACGTTTTCAATTCCTATAAACGCAGGTTCCATTTCAGCATGTTCAATTTTCCAGCTACAGCAATGTACATATAATTATAGCATAAAAAAAGAAAAAAGAACTACAAATATCTGTACCTCAGGGCCAGAAAGACTTTAAGTCACAGTATGATAATTTTACAGGAGAGAGGAAAAACTTTTTTCTGACGCATGCAAAGGATGAAACGTGCGCTCTTTAACCCTGGTAAAAAATTGAAACGTATTTGTTTTAAAGAACTTCGTACACATGGTTCGATGCGGGATAGGCTTCCACAAAAAATGCACTAATAAACGGAAAGTCGCAATTTTTCGAACTAACGTCAGTCTAGCTTTAACGTACAGATATATCGGTAGCTCAGAAGGAGTACCGGATAGTTTAATTAAAAAAAAAAGACTCACCTTAAATTATTAGGGAATTTCAAAATTATTCCACAGTACCGATGAGAAAAGAAAAAAAAAAAAAAAAGAAAAGAAAAAAAAACCGCAGCACTTTTTTAAATAGGGACAAAAAATTAGACCGTAATAATTAGTAAAAGATAAAGCCAAATCAATGCAGGTGGTAGTTGATAATGATGTTATAGAAGACAAAAGGATTGTCAGAAAAGTGATAAAACGTATTTTTTGAAATAATTTTGGCGACAGAAAGCGTAAAAAGGATTTTAGCAGGAGCGTGAGACGGGAATTGGAAGGTCCAAACATTTTGTTAGTAGCTCTAACAAGTTTCACAAAACATTACGAATGGATACATTGGTAATTTGCAAATGAATTAAAGCAAAATGACGAATAAAGCAGAAAGTTAAAAGGTTTGAATGAATTTTTTGTACTGCACTGAGAAAAAGAAAATTTGAAACTGATTGAGAGTTAAAAATTTAAAAATGAATGAAATTAAAACAAGAAGTTCCGTCTAGAACTAGACGAGCCTACTTTCCCGTATACCCATACTACTTCCTAGTACCTGATCAATATTCTCAAAAATAGCTAAAATCGCAAATTTTTTCAAGCATATTTTTTTAAATATTTTAAGCTGATTTCTAAGAAAAAAAATATTCCTTACTTTTCTTCAAGAAAAACGAACAAATAAAATAGCAGCACCTTTTAAACAAAACAGCTAATACACTTCTTTCCATTAAAAAATTTTTTTAACAGCTTTCAAAACGAAAAAATAATAATAAGTTCATTAAAATAAATACATCATATAAAAAAAAATCGTTTCTTTTTCCCCTGTTGCCGAAAATAATTTTTTAAACGAATTAATGCACTTACCAAAATAAAAAAAAAACAATAAAATGTCAACTTAAAGAAATAATTTTCATTGTCAAAAAAAAAAAAAAAAAATCGTCTGCGCATATTTTTCGAGTTTATTCACCGAAAACAAAATACCTAAATTAAAACTTTAGCGTGAAAATAAAAACAAATCATATCAACAATAATTATTTCACAGTTAAAACCACAGCAGCGGAGTCGGAGTCGGAGTCAATCTCATTTTGAGATAAAAGAGTCGGAGTCGAAAATCCAAGAATCGGAGTCAGTCATTTGTCCTCCGTGTATAAATGTTTGCCAAAGCTACGAAGTCAGAGTCGAAGTCGGGGAGTCGGAGTCCGATTAATTGTCGGGAACAGGAGTCAGAGTCGGTGTCAGGACCCCCTAAATTCTCGGAGTCGGAGTCGGGAGTAGGTCGTCAAGAGCTATTTCCAACAAAGTTTGTTTGAAGTAAATCCGCCTTCAAGTACGGAATCTACATTGACTTTCAGTTTCCCCGTAGGCGCTAATGTTAAGGGATTTGAACTGTTCAAAATTGAACGGAAAATTGTTCAAATCAAAAAAATATCCTATATACAAGTTTTTTATCAAAAGCTTTTTCCTACAAAGTTTGTTTGAAGCAAATTCGCCTCACAGTTCGGAATTGCCTTGAATTTCCCCGTAGGCGCTAATGTTAAGTTTTTTTGAACTGTTCAAAATTGAACAAAAAATAGTTCAAATCAAAAAGTGAAATATGGGAATGAGGTGTCCTCGCCGAGATCTTTCGAACAAAAAAAAAATTGTTCGAATCGGACTATTCATTCAAAAGTTATTAGGGGGGGACAGACAGACAGACCGACAGACAGACCGACAGACAGACAGACCGACAGACAGACAGACCGACAGACAGACAGACAGACCGACAGACATTTTTCCCCATCTCAATACCCTACTTTCCAATTTTTAATTTTTCAATATTTATTTAATTATTTTATTTATTTTTGACTTTTTTTTTTGTTTTTCACGATATTTTTAAGATGCATTAAGCCTTCTTTCATGCTTTTTTCTTCTTTTTCTGACTTTTACTGGGGAAAGTAGGCTAAAAAGAAAAAAAATGTGATTTCACCACAAGTGCATCAATACAATGTTCCAAATTGCTCAATGTTCAAAAGAACGGTCGTTCAGTTTTTAAGGGAACGAACGGATCCGTTCCTTTTAAGGATTCGTTCTTTTTGAACGAACGACGCATCCCTAATATAGAGATTAAATTAACTTTTCAGCACAGAAAAGGATGCTAAAAGGTATGAACTTTTAATGGAAGTATAACTCAATGAATGAATAAATAAAATTATGCTGTTCATATAACATTTTACTACTCCAATTCAAGCCGTGTAAAGTTCGTTTCATTTTTACGCTACTATTGAGACCATAAAAACAACTTCACAGAATTCAAATCTGACTTCTTTTCTGGGTCCTGAACTTGTTTTCATGCTTACATAATTTTTATACTTATACTTATAATAATAGTAAGCCTCAAAAGAGTTGGTTCTTTTTCAAGAAAATAGTAGATCTTTTTATTTCAAAACCAAGGAAATACATATTTAATCTAAGCACTGAACTAACCGCGTATCCCGAAGTAGCATCATGAAAACTTACGATTCTGAAGCATAAATAAAACGGTAAAAACATTGCTTGAAAAAGGCACAAACTTAAGAAAAAAAATTGTAGGTACGTGTTTCGGGCTTACATGGAACCCCTTCCCCCCTTTTTAATGTAAAATGATTTGAACTTCTGGATGTAAATGCATTTGTCAAGAAAGTCGTATAACCCATTACACTGCATCTTTCGGTATAGAAAACGGAGCTCGTTGTAAACTCTAAAACAAATGACTTTTTTTTTTTTTTTTTTTGAAAATGTGTGCTTTTAATGTTTTTTGTAGCCCTAACACTTAAAGCAAAAAAAAAAAAAAAAATGCAGGGTTTAAATCTAATCTTTTATGGAATTGTATTTTGTGCTAAGATTTAGCAATTTAACCCTATCCAAGTCTCGATGAAAAACACAAATTGTCTAAATAGAACTATTTGTGGCAAAATAAAATAATTATATTGAGAAATAAAAGAGACGATGTTTAAATGAAAAGTTGTTTTTTGTTCTATACTGTGCTGCAATTTTTTAATGTTTGTTTTTCTATAAATGATTATTTTCTCTTATTTGTAGAACATGTTCATTCTTATCAATCATTTGCATCTCCAACTATCAGAATAAGTTAGAACCCAATTGCTTTAAATAACTGCAACTGTACTGCAACATTATTTGCAATAAATATTTACAGTCACTGCCGTTAACTAATTGAACCCTGTCGTTTGAATTGTCAGTGTAAATGTAAACTTCAAATAAATATTCAGTTAAATATTTGTTTTGATTAAAGATGTAAGAAAGGACAAATTTTTAACATTAAAAAAAAGAGCAGAATTGAAGGAAAAAAAATCAAATTACCATTCACAAAATCGTTATCTGTACTAAAAAAAAGAAAGATAATAAAAGAATGACTCAGACTCTAACAACAACTATATTCCTTTAAAGCATAAAACAAAAGATTTCTCGTTGATGCAAAATTATGAACTAGGTATGACTGTTTTCATTTTCATATATTGTCGTCAAGGTATTGTATAAACAAATTACTTAACTGTAAGTAATTGCTGCAAATTTATAGCGACTTTAAAATTGTTTAAAAATTGTTTTGATGTTTGTAACATAAATATTTCATTAACTTTTTATCACAATTTGCACTAGTGCTAGGTTTTTTTTTTTTTTTTTTTTGATTCTGAGCTTAAGTGCTTAAGTTGGTTCTTTTTAAAAATTTCGAAAGAAAAGGCATAAAGTGCAGCAACCTTAATAGTATAAAAAATATTTTTAGAAGCCCTGACAAATTCAATCATCCTCAGATGGACAGTAAAAAAAAGAAAGAAAAAGAAAAATGATGCATATGGTATGAATTGGTACTTCCTCGTTTTGATGGGAGTTAAAAACGTCTTAAGAGCAAACAGAAAAAATAAAAAATTCCACATTATAAGTACCATCAACATAACTGGTTCATTAAAAATCAAATCTTTTTAGCAATAAGTTCAATCACATACTTAATAAGAAATTATAGATGTTTGGCTTGAAACAACTGATTTTAAACCAGTAACTTTATTTTTTTTACGAACAAATGTACTTAAATCTTGTTCTGAGTGGCAGTAGTCTATCAATTTAAAAACGGATATTGAAATTAGATCATACAATAAGCAGTTTTTGATGGAACAAAACATAAATACGTAAAGAATTAAAAACCTTCTCTTTTTTTAAGTCGAATTATAACGACTAAACGAGCTGATGTCTGCATCACATGACTTCCTTTTACTCCAATTTCAATGTCATTTTCCCATTATTGGCAATTTTAATGTGATTCAATTGTTTACTCTCTAAATATCTTCAGCAGTGGCCAAATTGAAACAATACTTTTAAAAAATCGCCAAATTTGTGGTCAAGTTGGCGACAAATCTTGGCGACCAAAAGATTGGCGATATATCGCCAAGTGTCCGCCAAATTATAACACCACTTGAGTATACATCGAAATTAACAATGATTTCCCCCCAAAAAATGGCAAATGATCCCTTTAGAAACACCCGAACGCAACCAAAAGGGGAGGTGCACAACTAGACCCCACTAGGAATCTACATACCAAATTTCAACTTTCTAGGACATACTGTTCTTGAGTTATGCGACATCTATACGCACATACATACATACATACATATGCACATACATACATACATACATACGCACATACATACATATGTACATACGAACGTCACGGGAAAAGTCGTTGTAATTAACTCGGGAAATGTCAAAATGGATATTTCGGGTAATTATACGTTCTTAGGCACTTATCCGCGCATAGTCGGGTTGAAAAAAAACTCAACATTAATTCGGGGGTGAGCAAAATGGAAATTAAGGCCGAATTTTGAGTGAAAGTTGTTTATCGCGAATGCAATACTTCCTTTTTTGTAAAAGGAAGTAAAAACTGCAAATTTCTTATAGTCATCAAATTCTGAATACGCGATGTTTGTGTCCCGTGATGTTACTGCTAAGAAGACAAAAGCGTCTTTACAGGGTTGTATGCCGATTTTAATTTCTTCAAAGTGTTAACCGTGCTTTCAACCATTATTTGCATTCACAGTTCTATAAATAAACTAAAAAGTAGGGGAATGTGGAGCAAAGTGAAATGGTGGAATATTTTCAGTTTTCATTGCCACCTATCTAGTGATATTTCGACCATGAAGTAACACGTGTACGTTATTCCAGTCCGAAAAAGAGTTAGTTCATTTTTTTTTACTATAAAAGGATAAAAATCTTGTAATTAATATTTTTAATTTTTATTGAGGGCTACTAATATTCTTTGCAGCATTTATTTTTTAATGTAAATCTAATTTTTATTTAAAATGTTTTGTACATTTAGTAATTAGTTTAATGCATGCGGGTCAGAGTGAAATAGTTCATTTCTTTTAGTTATTCCATAATTTATTAAATCACTTAGTATTCATTAAGTGATTAATTTATTTAATAATTAATTGATTTATTTATTCATTTAATGTTTTATTATCTTTTATTCCTTCGTTCATTCTTTTATTTACTTATTCATTTGATCAAAAATATTTTTAAAGATCAAACAGAAAGTATGTTACTAGAAAAAATTTCCATCTTTCACTTTGCCACATGGAAAAAAAGGAGGAAATTTCCTCTCTTTTTTAAAGTACAAGTTATAAAGTTCCTCTCTTTTTTTAAGTTTTTTGCGCATGAAAAAATCTCAAGCAGAGGATCAGAAAGGAGATGGGAACCTCCTAGACCCTACGCTACTAAATCCTGAGTACAGACTGTATTATATGCAAGTAATGAATTTCAGGGGAAAATTCCGTTTCTCTAAAGAAAAATTCTAACACCACGAGTGATTTCGAATAATATCTTTTGAAGTCAGTTTGTTGACAATCAAAACATGTTTGCCAACAACATGAACATTATAATTTATTTTTTAGAAGATTTTTTGAGCTTTCTATCATCTTAAATATTTTTTTTAATAATTTTTAATTTACATTTTGTAGGATTTTTTATTTATAAATTCCACTTAAATTTATCTTTTTCAAAAAAAAAAAAAAAAACTGTCAAATATCTTCAGCAAACATTCTTTACTCATTTGAATCAAAACTTCGTAGTACTCTACCCAACTCAGAAATGTCAGGTGGGTGACATTTAAATATAATTTCTAAGGCGTCAAAGTATCGTATTTGTCGATTCCCTTTCTCCTCTTTTCCGTTGCCATAACCTCCCCCAACAACTGCAACTTCTACTTCTTCTCGCCAAAAAGGCGTGCAAAGCTCCGAGGGATTAACTGATCTGTACTCCCCCTCCACCCACGCACACCCTAGCGGAGAAAATTTATTGGCTCTGTGCCAACTCGGTCAAGCCTAGAGTGGCGGTCTGGGTTGTCGTCTGCGTAAAGGGGGTAAAGGTGCTACGAAGATTTTCTTTCTCTTGCGGAGCGTGGGCGTTTGAACTTTGACCTTTTGCATTTAAAGGACACTTGATTTCAGACACGCGCTAGCTTTTTGAATGTTTTTTTTTTTTTTTTTTTGAAAGTTTGTTTAGTTTCAATGTCAGATGGAGATTAAAAGAGCATATTTTTCATTTTTTTAAATACAGCGATGAAATTTATGTTTTTGAATCAGCCTTTTTATACCTTAATTTAATTAACTTTAGTGTAATGAACTTTATTCAATCTATTAATTTTGCAACTTTGCTATATTTATGCGCATTCTAATCAGAACTTTTTCAGACGCATGTTTCAGACATGTATGTTTCATGCATTGAAAACAAGAAATGATACTCAAATATAAAAATATAGCCAAGATTATTTTCTGACTTAGTATTTTGACTAAACCTTAAGTATGGTAGAAATTGGGGCAAATAAGAAATGGAAACACAAATTATAATATTTGAAGGTTTCTTGATTTTTTTTAAATCAAAATGCTAGACATTTTAGAGGTTTCTTGATTTTTTTTTTAAATTCGAAATGCTAAAAATTTAAAAGGTTAAAAAAAAGTGATTTTTTTCCCCCGCCATCTTCTATATCACTAAGAAAATTATTGTTTTGAGGAAATTTATCACTATCATGGCATTTGCTGTTTCCGTTCATTCCAATCCTCCAAAACGAATTTTACATTATTTTCACTCATTGAAAATAATCCTACCAATAACTCTGAATATTGTTATTTTCTCTGCACGCAAGTTAAAAGCAAATTATTTATTCAAAAATAGATTTAATGTAACAAAAAATTTAGGTTCCTGCAAGTTACTGTTATTTTTACTGTGGTATTTCACCAAAAGTAGCAATTAATCTTCATTTCATTTGGAAGAAAACTCTATGTTTGACTTTTCTTCTAGCAGAAACGCTGAACTTCAATAATGCAATGTGTAGCAACCAAAACTGCGGAGTAGGAGTAGGACTGATCTTTGGGTAAACGAGTCAGAGTCTTGGGTTTTAAAATTCCTGGAATCAGAGTCAGCTACTTTCCCTCCGAGTTCGCAGCTCTTTCAAGGTTTTGGAGTCATAGTCGGGCAAATTATACAGTAAATGGGTCGGAGACGGTTTTTTCCCTCCGACTCGGAAACCCTAATGGAGCTTCTGAAAATGAATTTCATCACGTGATAAGAAAATCTTTGCTTTGAGAATTAAACTTGAGCGAGTTGTTACTCAAAGTGTTTAGACTAATTTGTGGAATTTTTACTTACTGAACGATTGTTCTTCAGACCACATTTTTTTTTAAATAAAAACCATGCGTAGCTTCTAGTAATTTTTTTTAGAAACGTATTTTATCAAAATTTTATTTTTTAAAGATTTATATTTTTGGTACGTTCTGTTAAAATACTGTGCTTAGCAAGATTCCTTGAAGGTTCAAAAATATATGTGAACTTTGGAAATGTTGAATGTATGAAAAATGTATCGTTTTGATAAAAAGTACGGGAGGTGATAAAACCGTAAATTGATTTCCAATAAATTGTTCACATTTTATACTGAAAGCAACCAGCACTAGTGGATTCACATCTCGAAAAAATTCAACCAATGCAGATAAGGATAACTCCTTGATCTGTCTGAAGGAATATTGAACAGAACGCAGTAAGACCAGCTGCAGAAAGATTTGTGCTATGTCAGTCAGACAAATATATCAAGGACGTTTCATACTAACCTTTCGGTAGGTTCAAGCATAACAATGGGGCTTTCTTTCATTTTAGCAGATATTTGTCGCATGTTTACACATCTGGGAAAGAAAATGTAATGGTATGAAACCAAGCTTTAGAGATAAAGTTTAGAACATTTTGGTTGAAAAATAATTGTATAGCTTGTCATTTCAGGTGTGTATCTAAGGCAGCGGTTACCAATGGTGGGGGCGGGGGGGGGGGGGGGATCGCCCCAATGGGGCAATTTGGTTACTCAAAGAGGTGGTACACTCGCGAGAGGCGATAGGGGACGATTAGTGTTCTAAAGACATGTCAATAATAATAAAAAGCCAGCAAATGTAGAAAATTAGAAGTTTAGGAGTTCCCTCCTCAGAGCTCGGTTGAACCTTATGGAATTATTTCATGATAGATCCATAAATTTATAAATTTTTCGAATTGCCATTTTTGAATACTTTTAGCGTCAGTGTTTTTAATGTCCCAAGATTCCAATTTAAAAAAGATAATAATTTCATTAAAATGAGTGAAAACACGTCATAGATCTTTGTTAAGTAGGGGAATTTGGGGCAAAGTGAAATGGTGAAATATTTACCCTGCTTTTAGCGCCACCTATCTAGTAATATTTTAACCATTTAGTAACACATGTAGCATATTCCAGTCAAGATAAAATTACCCCTGAAAATCAAAGAATATGAAAAACAAGCAATTTTCAAAAATTGATACACGTGCTGTAATATTTTATTGCAATTAAAAAAAAATTTATCATTAAGTATTAAAGTTCTTGTTATTAGCACTTTAAATATTAATTGAGAGATACTAATATTCAGTACAGTATTTATTTGTTTAATATTAAGCTTATTTGCATTTTAAATGCTTTGTAGAGTGAGTCAAGTGCATGTGGGTCTAAGTGGATGGGGCAAAGTGAAAAAGTTCTTTCTCTCTCTCTTGCCATGCTAATCAAATCTTCATCACCGCATCCTAATGATCATTTTTTTATGGATATGCCTCGATTACCTAATCTAGAAAATCATCAGTCATAATATGAAGGATACGAATTTCTTCTTCGTTTCCATTCTATAGTCCATTTATCGAAACAAAAAAATCTCAACGAGTAGGATCCTATCGTAATCTGTGATTACAAAAAAAAAAAATAATTTGAATTCAAAACGTCCAAGCTTCAAATGAATGTTTTTTTTTTTAAATTATTTTCTATCCGGTACTTAAAATCTAAATCACACCTACAAATCAACTTATGACAGAAGTTATCTTTTTTGTTGACATTGTTAACTGATTGCTTTGAAGTATATAAAGATTAAAACTCCTTCTCCAAACAAAAGGGTGAGGCTAAGACATTGCAAAAAAGAAGAAAGAAAGAAAGAAAGTAAGAAAGAAAGAAGGGAAAAAAAGAAAAGAAAAGAAGAAAAATTTCTCTTGTGCTGTCCGCCCTTCGTGGATACCCCTGGCTAAAGCCAGTTTATTAAAGTGCTTTATATACTTTGTAAATCAGTACCCTAAAAGTATTTACAAAATAATGTCTGCCAAAAAATAAGTGAATTATTAATTTTTTTTCCTGCACATTTCTACATAGCTGCAATTTAGGACAAAAGAAAATAATCTGTTAGACATTTATTTTCGAATTTTATTAAAAGTACTTTTGTACTTTGAACCTACATACTTGCAAAAGTAATCTCAGATATGTTTTAAAATATTCAAAACCTTAAGCAATGGCACGGTAACACTTTCAAAACCTATAATTACAAGCTGCTTAATTTTAAGTACGCACACCTATAGGCAGGGCGGACTTGCTGGTTCATACGGTATACCGACAATTAAAAATGACCCATTATGTATAAAACTTATTTATCTGGCATGTTAAGATCATGGCATGTAAGTTTTCAAAATCAAATCATCCCACGTGGTTCTTGAAATGCATTTCAACGCATTCGGCTTTATTTCTTTTATCAAAAAATCTTCATCTCCAATGCTATTAACCTGTTATTTCTCCGAGAGTACTTTCCTAAACAATCGGAACAGACATTCTATTAAATTGTCCTTCTTTGTCTAGCATCATACATCAAATTCGAAATGATATTTCTTCGTGACGGGATAGTTGAGTTCCATCTCAATTCCTCTGCTTTTCTTTGCTTGGAAAGATGCACGTGCTTGAAGGTCACACGCGACATCACTTATTTGTACATAGGTACAAGACAAACGTCATCGACAAGTTTACACTTCAAGTAAGAAAATAACACCGCAGTACTTCGTTGAAAGTTATTTTTGCACAATTTATACGAAAATAACTTGTTTAAGAATGGCAACAGAATTATTCATCATTCGTACATTAACCAGACAATCAATTCATGAAATTGATCCCTCCCCCCCCCCCCCCAGATGTGTGTGGGCAATTGATCTTAGTTTTTGGTTATCTTCAGTAGTAACTGTTTCAGAATCAACTAGATGGAATATCTGGAACTTACGTCCTTATATACTTGTGTTTTTCAATTGTTGGAAACCCGGAGGACTTTGTTTATTACGGAATCATTTAATGGAGTCGTTTCCAAAACTTTATAAGTATTTTTTTCAGAAAGAGCATGCTTAAAAACATAGGATCTGAACATTTTTCAAATAATTTATTTAAGATTAATATTTTAAAAAAATTACTTAAATTGGTGCGCTTTCGTTGTTTACGTTTCTGTCGTGTGACATCACAAATGATGAAATGCCTTTCTATGTTGCCATTCACAGAACAAAATATTTAATTCGCTTCTTTACTCACGTGTATTGGCAACGATAGGGTTGATAGCAAACGTAGAGCGTAATTTTAATTCGCTGCTTGATTATCATAACGTGGAAATGTAGTAGAAAGATGCGCCAAAATGCATCATTTGTGACGTCATAAAAACCAAGCCTTGTTTGAAAAATCGGACATTTTAAAAAATTAATTAAAATAAAATCGTTGGGAAAATGAAAGTATTTTCTGGGTCCATGTATTTTTTTTTTGCTCATTCTATCCATTTCAGTGACTAAATGTAGTACTTTTGACTGAAGGAAATCACCCCATTCCGCTTATAACTTTGTTGTAGGGAAAGTTTCGTGACCAAGGTATCAAAGCTTTTAGGGATTATTCCATTAAATTTTAAAACTTTTTAATTAGTGCAAATTCTTCAAGCCTTTTTTTACATTTAATAAATAGTCAATGCATGCAATTGATTTTATCAATAACCAGGTAGCATACGTAACGTTAAAACGTTTCATAAACTAATTTAAATGATTGTCACAACGTCGGTAATCAATTTAAAACCTTTATAAAACGAAATGCGCTATCTGGGTTTGAAGCAAGTGAGTAAGGAATTGATATTTGTTCCTGCTTATCTAAAGTACTAGCAACTAGTTTTGAATCGTCAACAAGAACGTAGACTTTTTAGTTTGTGTGTGTGTGTGTGTGTGTGTGTGTTTATTATTCCCCGAATGGTAGAGACTTATCCTTAATTCGAAGTCATTTGATTCCCTTCATAATTTTTTTCTAGGAAAAATTTCGTCACTTGGGCGGTTGAGCTTTTGGAAATATTTCAGTAAGTACTGAAACTTTCTAATTAGCGCGAGTACTTCAAACTTCGCATTATGTTTATAAAGAAATCATTTGATTCCGTTTAACAAAGCTGTTGCATGAAAACTTTTTCCTTTGAGTACAGCTTTTGTACTCATTTCAGTAAATATTAGAACGTTTCAGTTAATTTAAACACTTCAAACTTCACCATTCTTGTCATAATTATGCAATAAATACACCAGATTTGTTATTTTTACTTTACGGTGCATTTGGTTAAAGAATTTAGTTTGTGATTAACTTCAGGAACAATTTTTTTTAACTCAAACACTTCAAACCTCACCATTCTTACCATAACTTGGCAATCATTGCATTAAAATTTGTTATTTTTTCTCTATGATGTATGGGTATAAAGAATCGATCATTTCTCATGATTATCTTCAGAAACAACTATTTTACAATCATTCATTAGAAATGTGTTGAAATTATGCCCTTGTGTTTTTCAATCATTTCCGGAAACGAGGAGTTTACAACTTTTTAAACGTTGTTTACAACGAAATCAATCGATTTTGCTTAAAATATTCATAGCAGGGAAATTTTTGTCACACTAATATTATAACTTTTCAGTGACTATTAAAACATTTTATTTGGTGCATACACTGCAAGAGAATTGAACGATCACTTTTAACTGGAAATGAAGTTCAATATTAAAATTTTGTATTAATATTTAGCTTTCGTTAGGTAAACGGACATCTCGATAGAGAAGAAAAATCACGAATTTAGAGAATGATAGATTTATTTTATTTTGTTTTGCGATTATCCTTATCTTTCTTCTTTTGGAACTTTACAGAAAGAAGTTACTGTTGTCAATTTCTCTAAGAACAATCAAAAGCCTTACTTAAAAAAAAGAATGCGAACAGTTTAGTCACTGGGTGTGTTTTATCTCTAGGTCGAACAACAATTCACTAAAGTAAGATTTCTGTTCACAGCTAGAAAGAAACAAAACAATGTTGAATTTTCACATCAGTATTCCTGTAGAATTTTGAAATCTAGCAACTATTGCACATAAAAATAATACAAAACACTTCTTCTCAGAAAAAAACCCATGCAATCACAATAAATATCTTTTATTGTTATAAAAGCCTTATGTTTTTTAACATTCAGTGTATTCGACTACGTATGAGAAAGGTAAATCAAACTCGATATTTTCGTGTCTACGATCACTAAAACGAGGAGTTAGGGGTACGCATATAAACAGCCTTAAATAGAAAGGCGAAATTTTCTTCTTTACTGGAAAAATAGCAAAATGGAATCAGTAAAAATTTGAGGTAACATGTCAGCATTTCCAATGTTCATAAATGTCCAAATGCAGTGCACTTGTAAAAAAAATTTGGTTCAGGTAAAGGAGACCAAGGAGATTCACGAGTGTAAAAAATTTAAGATTCATTGTCTTTTTCTTTTAATTCAAAGATTATTTTTCTTTTCTTTACCGCTTAACTTCTTTTTCGTATTTGTATAGGAAGAAGTTACTGCTGATAATTGAAGAGTTTGCAGCAACAAAGAGTTAAACTCCATTTTTTGGTCGTTTGGTTCAACAAGGAGAAATCTCCGGTTGATAGTTCTCAGGTTCGTTTGGTTCAACAAGGAGTTATCTCCGGTTGATTGTTCTCAAGTTATTCGCTAGAACGAGTTAGCTGCTTCATTCGCTTGAGACCACATGGAGTTAACTCCAGGAGATTTCCGAACAATAAAAAAATGGAGTTACCTCTTTGTTGACGCAAACCCTTCCATTTCTCTAAGAAAAAATTAAAACCATGTAAAAAAAAACGAACTGAGCTACCGAAATCGAAGGATTTTAAGAGCAGGGGTGCCCCAATAGAAAGTTGCTGTGACCTCTCAAGAATTTCCTTATTCCGCAATTTTGTCCTGCAATTTGTCGAAACTATCATCATTCGGCCTACATTTTTAGTTCCATTCGGCAAAATTTTCATTATTCAGCGAAATTTGGGGTTCTATTCGACAGTTTGGGATCTTGTGCCATCCCAAAGATTTAAATTTGGGGAGCCTCTGCTCCCAATTTTGCCGAATAATGATAATTTTGCCGAGTCGTCAGACAAAGTTTACCGAACACGGAAACTTCTCAGCGCCTCCCGTGACCCGCCATCGGAGCACCTCTGATTAAAAAGAAAGCAGGCTATAAAGACACCCTACTGGGTAAGACGGTTTTGATACAATTGACTCAAGACAAACTCATTCATGCAATGCGTAGTTGTAGAGAAAAAAATTGTGATGAAGAAGCGTGCGCTTTACTATGTTATTTTTCAACAACCCGCGTGGGCTGTAATGAATGCCATTACAGGTGGTGTCCAGCCGTTTCGCAGCAATATAATTATTTAACTGTACTGGATAATAGCTACGTTCCAAATATCCAAAGCCAATTATTTGAGGATGAAATTACAGTATACTATCAGATCATGAAAAAAATGTTTCTATCTATAATGTATTTATATTATCCTTTTTTAACAGGCATTTAAACAATATTTTCATATGCAGTACATATAATTACTTGATTTCTTCTACTGCTTTTATTGAGCATTTTCTTTCTTTAAAGAGCATAGAGCCTCAGTTATGTTCTTCCATTTGATTCGATTTTTGGGTCATGTGTTTTATCGCCCGCCTCCCCCTCCATCTCCAGGAGAACCTTTTCCAATAACTTATACTTCCTATTTAATACTTCTTCGCAATGTCATTGTCAGACTTCGTCTTCTCTGTTTTCCTTTGGGAACATAACCTGAAGCCTACTTTACCGAACGCTGTCCTATCTTGCTAAAACATACCCATTTCATATCCAATGTCTTTTCTTAATTCCAAAATATATCTTACTGTAAAAACAAATGATATGAAATGAGGAAAAAATAGATAATTAGATCTAACCGATAACACAATTTCTTGGTTATTTCTAAATATCTATTTAGGGAGGAATTTGTTTCTTTCATGCATGTTTTAAATTGCTGATTCATTTGACTTTCTCCCTCCATTCGTAGTTCAAATTTAACTTGAAAGTACCGCACGGATTTTATGTTACGTACCCTATCCATGTAAACTGTTCAAAAAAAAAAAAAAAAAAGAAAGAAAAAAGATATCTTCTTTAGTTTCTAAGAAACGCTCTTTATCATAAGTATCATAAGTAGCGTGATTTATTCATTACAGTCATCTTGGGTAACTTTGAATCACACAACTTAAATTGACCCCACAGCATTTTTTTTTTTTTTGGTGTACTTTACTTCAAAAGAAATGATAGACGGCCCAGTGCTGCTATTTTTTCGGCACTTATTTACACCTCACGTTTAATTCATCCGTGATATTCAAAGCATGTTATAACTATATGAAATTTTCAATAATTAGTAAGATAATGGTAGAAATCTTTTCTGACGGATTAACAAAATGGTGAAATTATTTTAGCTGTTTGTCGACTCTGCAATAGATTGTTTTCAGACAAAGGAAGGTACTAAAACTGATTACGCGTCTGCATAAACGCTAGTACGAGAAATATCTTGGCGGTCTAGTCATGGAACCGATTCATTGATGGCAACCTTACCCTATCTTTTAATGTATGTGATATACATAAAATAGTTTTGCTGCAGTTGAGTAAAAAATAATTTTCATGGAGCCCATGCCATTTTAAATTGTTTAAATACTGCGGATTCAATTTAATGCTTATTTATTTATTATGTTTTTTCGTTAAGTTCAGCATATTGCTTTTCAACTGCAGTTTCTCAATAGTTAATCCCCCCCCCCAATTAATGGAAGTTATTTTAACAACAGGAAAAAACACAAAAAGATTATATTTTTCATTTATGAAAAAAAAGAGGAGCAAAAAATGCTAATGGTAGGTAGAGATTCTTGAATTATATGGCTGATAATCTGCAATTAATGAATTTTAAAGCTCTCAATTCTTTTTATTAGAAGCCAACAATTAGACAGCTAAAACACAGAATAATACGACTCCAACCCACAATAGTGGAAGTAATTTTAACCACAGGTAAAATATTTACAGCGATGATATGCTAAATTAATGAAAAAGAAAATAAGCAGGTATTTAATTGAAAAGCATGATGTTTCTTATATTATTTGGTCGATAATAAGTAATTGATAAGTTTAAAAACTATTTATTTTTTTAGCCGACGCTACTAAGTTGACAGCTGATAAGCTAAATAATTCGATAAACAGAATAGTTGCTATAAAAAAATATCTACCAAAATGGAATAGCATACTTAAATTTTTATTAAATCCTCATACATTGCAAAACATCTGCACAAAAACAAATTTGTATGTTATGTCCACTTCCGATCAAAATAAAATTATTATGCTTTTATTGAATATCCAATAAAAAGATAATTATTTTTGAGCTGTTTCTGGCAAAACAAAGGTGAATGTTTTGACAGTTTTGCACAATGAAATATTCGAACAATACCGTAATCCTGCAGATTTTCTTACTGGGGCACACGTGTAATCGTTCAATCGTTTACTCCCCCCTCTCAAACAACCTGTGGCATCTGCGCTGGTAGCCATGGTTCTGTTTTCTCAGCAGTGGCCATGGAGCGGATGGAGAACGTAAGAATGAAAATAAGACGCCTACACATGGACAGGTGGACAATCTTCTCTGAAAGACGTCTTCTAGTTTTCGTTGTTCAGCTTGAGTTTTGACGTAGGTAGCAAAAATGTTGATCTAAACCCTTTATTCTGTTGACTCAATTTTAAGTGATATAGGGTCTCAAATTCATTCCACCTATTAAAATTGGATATTTTATTAATATAGAGGTAGACATGGGTTGAAATGCTTAAAAAAATCAAACGAACGTGCTTGAATACTTTGCAGTCAGCTATAAAACTAGTGCACGATAAAATTGAACGGCTGCGTGACAATGCGCTCAGCAAACACACCAGAAGAACTCAAAACTTGAAGATCTCCAGGCACCTAAGACTTAAACAGATATTGGGCTTAAAAATTCATTCAGTCCTATAAAGAAGGCTGTTTAGTTAATGGTTAGGTAGACATGGGTTAAAATGTTTGAAAAACTGAAACGAACGTACTTAAGTACTTTGCACTCAGCTATAAAATAAATGCACGATGAAATTGAATAAAAGCGTGAAAATGCGTTTAGCAAACACAGTAGAAGAAATTAAAACTTGAAAATCTCCAGGCACCTAAGACTTAATCAGATATTGGACTTCAAAGTTCATTAAACCCATTAAAAGAGGCTGTTTAATTACTGTTGCGATAGTCCTGGGCTAAAATGTTTGAAAGACGTTCGGAATCTTATTTTAGTACTTTGAAGTCGGATTTGAACCAAATGTGCGATAATACTTAATAACGCCGCAACAATGCGTTCAGCCATTGCTTTGTCCAAAGAGGGGAAAAAGTGCGTACAACAAGAACTTACATTTTCTGCCACTTCCATCATTTGGCGCGTTACCACCTAAAGTTCCTTGCGGGATTTAAGGAATAACCACAGTAAAATTACTTATGTGTAAGGGCTCGATTTCAAGAAGTATGAATGTTTAAGTCTTGGTAGAACAAAATAACGATCAAATTGCATTGCACAGCAATGTGTTCGCATTAATAATACATATAAAACATTCAAAAGATTGTTTTTTAGTCATAACACATGCGGTCTTTGAAACTGTACATTCACATAAAACTTTCTTTGTGTTCTGCTTTTTATGAACTTTAGAAAAACTCTTTTTCGATTAAATTTTTCATATTATGCATCTAGAATCATTTCAATCATGTAAGACAATATTTATGAATGAATAATTGTTCGAAATATTGGAATTATATACTGACACATAAAAAAATTGGTTGATTTCTCAAGACACTATTACATTGATTTATCTTCAAATAATTATTTATTGTTTTATTTTTAAGCCAACTTTAACAGACACGTATTAGAACTATTTAATTGCAGCATTGAATGCTAAAAATTATTCCAAAATTATTTTCAATTATTTAAGGCGAGTGGAACGGTTGCGTTTGCAAAATGGACTGTCAAATGAACTGCGAACAGACAAATTTTAAATGAAATTGTTATATATTTAACAGAAAACTATCGTCCTCAACTAGAATCATTTTTTTCTAAACTAAACCTTGTAACTGAACTGTCCAGATTGGGAAAAAGTTAAGTGTCAAAAACAAAATTTTGCACGTGAAAAGAAAAAAAAAAGTTAGGAGTCATCAAAATGACTACTAAAACCATTCTAACATATCGTTTGCAGAGTGCAAATAGTTTGTTTGGAAAATCAAATGATCCATTAGTTTGGTTTAAGCAAGTAGTTTAATGATTCTAAACCGTTTCTTCATTCGCCTGTAAAAGCTTGTTTGTGTCGCTCAACAACAACAACCAATGTTAACGCCTCAGTCAAGTGATTTTTAGGTGGACAGACGCCAAAAGTTTCGGAACACTAAGCTAGCATATTTATTTCACATACCGTGCACATAAAAACATTCGATATACCATACAAACAAGCAAAAATTAAAATATAAAGCTGTTCCCCTAAATTTAATTGAATATTTCTCTTCCTCCCCGCCACCTCTGTGACAAATCTCTGTGACCAATCTGCCATGGATTCTGTAAATACTATGACGCTTCCCAGTTAATCTGAAATTCTGATGGCTGTTTTGAGAAAAATAAAACGGAATGTTTAACTCGACCTTGACTTGAAATCAGAAAGAGAAAGTTGGAACTTTATTTGCGGAAATAATTCGATTTGGAAAGAAACAGTGCGAGGGTGGTGAACACGTGGCTCCTGAAGGAAGTACTCCAGTGTAGAGAAAATAAGGTTAACTTTCAATTTTTTCTTCAGAAGGGAATAAACAACGACTGATATCGCATGCTATTTCCTCTTATCGTTTTAGTTTAAGGTAGTTAAAAGCATCATTTTAAACTGTTTTAGGTTTAGTTAAACAAAATTATTTACAAAAGAAAAGAAATCAAAGACGAATAATTTTTCAGTGAGTTGGTTTAATATTTTTGTTTCCCTCAGATATGTCAGAATTCTGCAAAAACTAAACATTTTTTTTTTCAACCAAAATAATGCAAATTCCCTTATACTTAAATTATTAGCTGGTTGTGCTGCTTCTGTCTTACGTTTTCAATTGAAACAAAGTTTTATAACATTTAAATGAAATGCTTGTTGCAGCTATGTCATGTTTAAACTCTCTGTCTATTGCAAGTGTATGTATCTATTCACAGCGGTTAGTGTCATACGGTTTGGTAATTTTTTTCCTTCTTTTGGTAATTTTGTCTTCAAAATATATCAATTGAAATATACGCAAGAAATACATACATTATCAAGAAACTGAAATGAGATAAAAATATCAAAAGCACTAATCAAGAAACTGCGATTTGAAAAATGTCAAATTGTGAAAAGGGGGAAATACCAAACACCAAACAAAAAAAAAAGAAATTACCTCAAGCAAGGACTGAACCGTCACCACGGGAAAGATCAATAAAGATCAATTATAATTAGGGGGAAAAAATTTCCAATGTTACCTCTTAGCATATAATTTTAAAAACTTTTTTAAAGAAGTAAAAACTATTCAGAAAGAAGATTTTATTTATTTCATGTATCGAAATTTAAAATAATGTTTTATAATATGCATTAAATGGAGCCAGCATGTAACGCATTAATCATGAACGTATAAATCAAGCACGACCATGGAAATCACGAACGTATTTTATATTAAACCTACCATAGACGCATAATAAGCTTCTTTATAACATTCTTTCTGCAAATATTGCTCTTTTGTTTAGTTTACTATTTTTTCTTTCTAAACGAGTTCATAACTTTTATTCGAAAAAGATTTTCTTCATCTTAAATAGCAAGGAATTTGCAGTGTCCGCACACTGCATTCATAGTTCATATTTACCTTCTTACTTGGAAACAAAACTTACATAAATGCAACACTATTTTTTGAAAGATTTTATACACCAGTTTTTTTTATACACATTTGAAAAACGGTTTATATGTATTAAACGGGGTATTTATATAACGGTAGGAAAAACATCAAAAATTGTGCTTTTTTTTACAAAGTATTAAATCAACAAATGTGCGATTAAGTTTTCCAAGCCTGCAAACAAGCCTCACAAATGACTTTTTTTTTTCCGTAGGCCACTTTCTGTTAGCCACGAGGTATATTGAGGGCAACGTATCTACATGTCTCTATGTTTGCCTTCCTAAAAACGTTTTTGGCATATATGATACTCTGCATTAACGTCTTTTACTCAAATTTTGGTGGGTGGGGGGGGGGAATAGGAGCATCACATTTGCCAATATGGCGACTTCCTTCTCTACTTTAAGTTCATTCAAATTAATATTGAAAACATTCATATTAGTTAGTTTACAGCTTACCCTAAACAAATATGTCAAAAACAACTAAATGAACGCACTCTTAAAAAAAAAACAAAAAAACGAGCGTTTACAATGAGAATTACGATACCTCAAGTTCTTAAAAATCAGAATAAATGTACCAATCGGCAACACAGCGAACTAAACTCATGAAAATTCCATAAACAAATAGTATTCTTGACCGTGACCGAAAAAAAAATTAGAAAAATCACAGGTGGCGACACCTAGTACCAGACCAGAGAAACTTGGGGGGGGGGGGAGAAAAATGGGCACGGAACAAGATATGGCTTACTTACCAATGAATGGCAACAACAAGTGATAGGTTAGGAGTGTATGGTATGCAGGTATATAAATGTGCAATTAATGCGATTGACTCAATAATAACCGCTTATTATTGATAACAACCGCTGGACATGGGGTTCCAACTTGCAAGTAGGGAGCTGCTGGTCATTTGAGAGGGGTTTTTTTCCCTCCAGAAGTTAAACTGCCACGAATCACGATTTCCACGTAAGTATTTCTAAAACATTTTCCTCCAATGTTCATTTTTTTTTTTACCATGGCGTTAGCTTTAGCGCCTGGTCGTTTTCATTCATTGTTTGTTATCTGAATGCATAGCTCTTCGTCTTTAGCAGGTCGAAAATATGTCATCAAATCTCAGCTCAGATTTTTCCCCCACCAACGTTAAAAAAAGAGCTGTAGAAAATCCTCTTGGAATGCCACCAGAGTATCTGATATCTATAATTTAGTTCTTCTGGACGTGAGAAGGATGCATAGAACCTTCCTACACGGGCCATATTGTCCAAAACGCAATCATTTACTCTCGTCTGCAGGCTTCCTTTTCTGATCACGTTCGATTTCATTCTTCTTGGAATGAGCGAGCATTCTCCAATACTTCTGAGAATGCGACGGGCTCAAGTGTGATGTACCCCCCCCCCCCCTCCCATCCAACCACATTGCAATCATCAGGAGTTCTCCAGAAAAGCAGGCTGGGAGATGGTATTTCTTCCAGGTATTCCTTATATGCAATATTGCTTCGTGAAATGTTCAAGATATTATCTGTAGGTCATGTTAATTCGAGGAGGAAGCAGCCTAAAATTTGATGAAGTACTACAAATGATATATCGAAGACATAGCATTGATGCTTCAAAATATCGATACTACTCGAAATTCAAAGATCGGAAATAGTAGTTAGAATGCAATAAAAAGTTACCACGGATCTTTTGCAGCGGATATTGTTGATCAAAACATTAAAATAACCACATGTGGGCATCAAATATGGAAGAAAAAAACTACTTAAAAAGCATTCAGTTAAGTTTAAACGGTTGCATATACGTGTTTCGAGGTGTCAGGAACTCCTTTATTGATCCATAAAGGTTTGAGTTCATCGATAAAAGTCATCTGATAAAGCAAAAGTTCAGAAACATTCCCTCTAATGATACAAGAAGTTTTAAAAGACTCTTTTTCTGGAATGATTAAAATAAATACAACAATAAAATAAGCTTGTATTTATTATAGGCCTTCTGCTTTGAAATTGGAATTTTCTTTATTTTTAGTAAATTAAGGAACATTTTCGATTATTTTGTGTGTTAATAATGATCTGTGTTAGTTATAATAATTATGGATAAATAGTTTTCTGGCAGAATTCCTGAAAACTTTTGTTGTAACTGACCTTATGCCTTTAAGTGGTTCATTATTGGTGCATTCAACTTATTTCTACAACTTTCTGTCTTTTTAATGCTTGTAATAATCGTATATATATATATATATATATATATACATTATATTTGAAAGATTTGTTTTCAACACTATTATATCTCATCAAGCTTCATAAGTTAAGTAGTATTTTTAAGATTTTTTTTCTCCCACTTTCGCCGGAAAATAAGCAAAGAATTCCCATTTTGCTTGTTTTTTTTCTGAAACTCGATTTATTGTTTTATTTTTTTACGCATTGCTTTAATGAATAGCCTCTAGGCATGGAGGCCAATTAACTTCAGTTGGTTTTAGGGTCGTACTTACAATGTGAAGATCGTGGATTCGAATCCAACGGCCAAAAATTATAATTTAATGACTCATTTTTCCTTAGCAAAATTCAGCTCCAAATTTTCATGAATATATATTCAAAATCATTGCAAGATTCCGAACAACAGTTCTGTTGTTGTTAAACTCAGGAAAATGAAACGTTTATTTTATTAACGTCAATAGCAGGGTGCCTGGCAGTTCACATATTTTTACAGCAGCGCCATAAATTTTGAGCGCGAATGCTTCACATGGGTCAGCTAATTTTGATTATGTCATTTAAAAAGCGATAGCTTTAAAACGAAAATCCTTCAAAACTTTTTCCACGGTATCGGTAAAACGTCATGAGGAAAAACACTTGATAGCTTGAGGACTGATTTTGAATCGTAACTATAATTATTGGAAATAAATAATATCTTAGCTTTATGTCATCATGAGAAGGGTTTCAATGGAAATCTGTCTCGCGTTCTGTTGACGTAACGGATTTGTGTTTGTCTTAAAGATTTGATCTTGGTTTTCGTTGCTGTTTTTATTTTTGGTTATATTCCTTTTTTGCTTAGTTACGATTCGCTTTGTCATCTCAAAGGCGTAAAGCAGACGCATGGCGGCGTTTCTCTTATTTCAGGAATTTCCGCGTGTAAACGAAACTTTGCTAAAAAACGTCCATATTCCAGTTTTGTATACTTCGGTTTTTTGTTACTGGGTAAGGAGTTGACTGTCTCTGAAATTTTTCCCTCCTTCTTATTGGTTTTTAGTCATGTACATAAAAACAAATTAATCAATGATTAAGAGTTACGTAGAAGCTAATGCGATTTTGACAGTTTTAACAGGATTGGTAATATTTTTTCTCAATTCCAAAAACGAACGAAAAGCTAAACAACACAAAATTGTGAAAGTAAAACAATTTGAACATAAATATGTGTGGATGTAACATTTAATTACAGTCAAACTCGCTTATAACGAACGCAAAGGGGCAGCGGTATTTGTCATCGTTATAACCGAGTGCTCGTAAAAAAAGAGTTCATGGAAAAAATCGTAATTAATCATCATAATTGATTTTCTTCTTCTTCTTTTAAATCTTAAAAATTTCCTCCTTTATTACCGACTTAAACTGGAAAAACCAATGTTTTATTGATAAAAATGCTTTTAAAAATGTTCAAAACCTTCTCAATTTTATTTACAAGCACAAATCTTTATTTTTCCTCTCACTGAATTAAAGAAAAACAAATTTTTTTTTTAGGGTTTGAGAATTTTAAGTATTTTGTGAACATTTATTGTTATTTTTGTTTTCCTCTTAAACTCTTACTTTAATGAAATAAAAAAAAAAAACCTGAGTTATGTTTTCCACCAATTTACTAAAGCCAACAATTTACTGATTATGACCATATTACCAATTGTGACATTCTATACTGATCATGACTTTGTTGCTGCACCAGCATATTTTTAATCATTCTTATCTTTAATCAAGACTGTTTTTGAAAATTTGTTGTTTCTAAAATATTAAATAACTTTTAACCATTTTGTAATTAATTTTCCTTGTTATTTATGTTTTTGAAAGTAATATCATTTTCTATTCAAAATTGTACTTAAAAAAAATATATATATATATATGTTTTTCTTTAAATTGCAACTAACCTTAATTATGTACACAAAATATTGATTTTGACGGTGTTACTGTATTTTGTCAAAATTTCAATCAAGTCAGCTGTTGTTTCGGGTTTCTTAGTAGGATGGCGTTGGAAAGTCACTCTGCTTCTCCCACTAAAACCGAGAAGGTCTTGTTACCATTCGCGGCAGAAGTGTGGCGGAGTTGTCTTCAGTTGTCTTCTTTTAAATCTATGTACAAAACTATGTACTTTGGTACTATATTCAGAACCAAAGAAATTGGTTGATTTGCTTTGAACTGTCTTTCTTGCCTCATTGTTTTTGAGGAATACACACGTTTACTGTTTAAAAGTGTTTCGTTACTCCTCAAATTAAAAAACTGCTGTCATCGCTTGTTTTCTGGATTTATGACATATCACTAACTTTGGTTTGACTTTGGAATGTTGAAGACAATTTACCAAAAAACAAATAAACAAACTGGAAGTCAATAGAAATTTTATGAATCACAAAAATATTGCTCGTTTTAAGTGGGGTTTGCTGGTTAAATGCGAGTTGTGCTTCCACCGATTTAACCCTGGGCCAACCAAGAATTTTTGATTTATTCGCTAAATCTGGGTTTCGTTAAAAGCGAGTTCGACTGTTTAAGTAAAATCAGAAAAGTTAAAAGCAGCACAAATTTGCAAAAAAAAAAAAAAAAATAATTTGAGTTTTGTCATCTTGGATTCAAATTATGTTTTTCGCAATCACGAGTGTGTGTGTGTGTGTGTGTGTAGGCATGTGTGTTTGTGTGTGTGCAGGCATGGGTTTTGGTAGTTGTGTGTATGAGTGTTTGTGTGCGTGGGGGCCTGGTATGTATATGTGTATGTAGGCGTATGTGTTTGTGTCTGTGTGCAGGCATGAATGTGTGGGCAGATGTGTGTATGTGTATGTGTTTGTGTGTGTGTGTGTGTGTATGTGTAGGTGTCTGTATGTATGTGTGTGTGTATAAGTGTATGTGTGTGTGCGTGTGTGTGCTTGTGTGTGTGTAGTTGTGTATGTATGCGCGTGTGTGTAGCATATGGATGCAGCCTGGAGACGGTTTTCGCTATATTAGCAGCATCGTGAGGAGTCGGTCGACGGTGATGCTGCAGAGGGTGCTGGTGGAAAAATAAAATCATAGGAAATCAAAACAGTCAAATGAGAACAATAAGCAATCGTGTTTGCTCAAAAAAAAAATCATGCACGTCTTTTGGGGTTTTTAAGGAATGTATTCCTTATTGTAAAAAAATGTGAGTTAATGATTTTTAGACATAAAACAATAGCTTTCTACTGAAATGAAAATGTTAAAACAGTGCAAATTATTGCATGCATGTCTTTCGGCGCAAACAACACTTCTTTCAATGCAGAAGACGTTCAATTGCAGATGAAACAGCATGGGGATAAATATTGGATTATTTTGCCGGATATTATTTCTCCTATAAGTACATATGTTTTCGGTTCCAAAAAAGAGTTCCTCAGTACCCTAAAAAAGTGTCTGCATTTTCTAGAAAATTTGTGTTATTCTTAACGTTGTTGATTTTCCTTTTATTTTTTAGAACAGAGACATTTATTAAATTCTTACATGTTTGTAGCAGGTTTTAGATATGCTGATTAGCACGAAATGTTTTGAATAATTTTCTTATATTTTTCTAATTGGAATTTCTCCGTCTAAAATGAATCCCTCTTGCAGAAAGGGGTAGTGATCCCCTGACGAACAGAAAGGAGGGATGAGGGGGGGAAGGGTCATGGCGCAGACTGCGCCATTGAAATTTTTAGGGGGTTTGTCTTTAGGGATAGGGGCTCTTTCTCTGAAGGTGGTGTTCGCAACATTTAAGGGGGCATCTTGCCCTTGGCGGGGGGGGGGGGGCGGCTGCTGAAAGCTCCAAAACCAAATTTTAGTTAGGACATTTACCCATCAACCTTATGTACGATTTATAACGTTCTTTATTCGTCCAAACTAGTTTTTTTTCCTAATAATAAAGATTTTTTCAAGTTTATAAGACTGCAATGGAAAAAAGCATCTTTAATTTTATTGTCTGCTACGTCCTCAAAGGAGACATCGACCTCTGAAACAGACGCTCCAGACGAGTGGTCGCATTGAAGTAATTAATCTGAAAGTCTCAAAAGAAATCTTTTTGAGACAAGTCTCTGAGAAAAAAAGAAAAAAAAACTATGGTATCGTTTTAACAGGTTGCGCTTTTTTTTTTTTTTTTTGTGTCTGACTTTTATAATTGAGTGCCGGATTTTAATCCAAAAAACTGACCGAGACTGAAGTGTCAAAGAACTTTCCGAAAGACTGTCACATTGTCAGTTACTCAATTCTCCTGAGTTTTAAAACGAAATTGTTTTAGAATAAGAAAGCTTATTAATTGAATTCGAAAGAGGTGAATTCGTGAAATATGGGAAACACTAAAAATAGATTGGAAAAGCGGGAAAATATAATGTAATAATTTCGCGTCTTAATCGTATTTAAAATATTACAAGAATATGAACTGAATAAACATCCATATTAAATTTCATTTATGTTATCAGGAAGTGATGTGAGCTCCATCCTTACCTTACCTTTTTCATTCTTTTTTTTTTTTCAAATGTGAAAAAACTTTGCTATTTGGCAATGAGTCTTTTTCAATACCACAAAAGATCTTTTCTAAAGAAGCATCTATTAGGTAGACCGTCATTGTCTCTAGATCAGAACGACGATAACTGGCTTAATCATTGAGAGGTGGCGTCACCAGTTACGTCCACTTCCACCATTTGGACACGAGTTTAAAGGACAGGGAAGTTTCTACGCTTCTGTACCCATGGTTTGCTGCTTAGCGACTAATCACATGACTTTCGGATCCAGAAATTAAACAAGTATGACAAGAGTAATTTTGGCGAATCCAGGATTTTCAGAGTCCGACGTCCTAACCAGGGCTGGGGAGACGGAGGGAAAATGATAGACTTTGGCTCTGACTCCGATTCCTAGATTTTAGTTTCTTCGACTCCGATTCCTTTACCGCAAAAACAGTTTCACTCCAATCCAAGACTCCGAAGCCCCGGCAAAGTTGCGGACTCGGAGGGAAAATAACCGACTCCGATTCTTGACGGAGTTTTATTCTATTATTCTATTCCCGACTCCGACTTTGAGTCCTTTACCAGAAAATCAATCTGACTCCATGACACCAATTCCAACTCTGCAGCCCTGGTCCTACTCACTAGGAACTCTACGGCCATTCTTTTTTATTCCAAAAAAATACGTATGATGATGTCAGTAATTTTCATTCAGTAATGTCTGTATTTTCTTTTCATTTTATATCAACCCGGACAAAAAGGGACAAAACAAAGTAATTAAGTTCCTGCTAATAGATGTAAACTTCGCCATGAAATTCGGTTGTATCTGAATATTGTAATCCTTTTTCTGATTTCTCGGATCTTCTGCGTAATTAACTCATTCTTTTATTTATTTATTTTATTTTTATTTATTTATTTATTTTATTTTTATTTATTTATTTATTTTATTTTTATTTATTTATTTATTTTATTTTTATTTATTTATTTATTTTTATTTTTATTTATTTTTTTTTGCAGTAAGTTACAGCCCTAAGCCAGGGCTAATTCATGAAATACACCGCCAGTTCAGTTATTCCATCCGAGGACTGCAGTTTTGTGCTTTTTTAGCACTCGTCAGCCCGGAATAGGAAGTAACTGAGCTGGAGGTGGAAAACCTTCAAGCTCAGGCGGAAATGAATAACTGAGCTGGCGGTGTATTTTATGTATTATTCCTTTTGCTACTTTTTTTTCCTTCTTTCCAATTTTGAACCAACAGCTGATAATTGTCTTTTTTTTCCTGTTATTTTTATTATAACCAAAACATAATTCCATTAAAACTAAGAGGGAAAAAAATACATTTGACTAAAAAAATATTTCTATGTAATTCATTTTTCACTTCGGTAGTTTTGACACGATTATTAAAATTTGTGCAGACAATGGAGACAAAAAATCGAGTCAAAATTTACTATAGATCAAATTTGGCTTAAAACTGAAATTTAAAAATAGAACTGACTCGGGACTGGTAAAACATTTTTGAGGTGCATCAGGACCATGGACACCCCGAACTTACAATTTTGGGCGGGTGGAAATTTTCAATTGCCGAATGGAACTCTAAATTTTGCCTAATGATGGTTATTTTACCGAATGGAACTCCAAACTTTGCCGAATGATGATAATTTTGTCGAACGGAACTCCAAACTTTGCCGAATGATGATAGTTTTGACGAATGGAACTCCAAACTTTGCTGACTGATGATAGTTTTGGCGAATGGAACTCCAAACTTTGCTGACTGAAGATAATTTTGGCGAATGGAACTCCAAACTTTGCCGAATGATGATAATTTTGACGAATGGAACTCCAAACTTTGACGAATGATAATTGAACTCCAAACTTTGCCGAATGATGATAATCTTATCAATTGAACACCAAATTTCGTTGAATGATGATAATTTTGATGAATCGTCAAACAAAAGTTGCCGAATGATGAATAAGGTGGAAAGTAATATGGAGGTCGCAGTGACCTCTCGAGACCTCCTATCGGGGCGCCCCTGATCAGGACCTCAAGGTACTTTTAAACCAAACTTCGTGCATCTAGACCTTTAATCTGGCCACGAAGCAACTAAAAACCCACACGTGCTCACAAAATCCGCTTCATTCAAATAAACGAATGCCATTTCCCATTAAGCGTGTCATTCCACGTGAAACAAAAGATTCAAGCCAAATTTAGATCTCAGAATGTACGCAAAATGACATTCTTCTAGTAATTCTTCACGTTTTCTTGTTTGCTTAGCACTTACTTCTAAGATGTAAAATTCTCAAACCATTTACAGAAGAAAAGTTACTCATTAAAAAGAATGTAAAGTCTTAACTTAACTATCGTAGTTCGTAAAAAAGTGACCCATTTCCACTCCATGATACATTCGAGCTTTTATTTCTGTCTTATTATACCAGTTTTAATACAAAATAATCAAAAGGTAGTAATTAAGTAATACAAACTAAAAATGGAAACTTCTTTTTTTTAATGTTTTACCTCTACGGTTAATTTCTCAAGGCTGAATTCCTAATTATCAAACGTCTTCATCACAAAGATTTTACTTTGTGAACATGTGATGTCGCTGACAATACAAAAGGTACGAGAGAGCGTAAAAGGAATTGCTATGGCGTACTCCACAACTAAAGTACTTAGATGATTTAGAGTGTTCGTATTTGTATAAAACCATAACTTCTATAAGTTAAGTTGCGCATAATTAACTAAGAGGAAATATTAAAGTATTTGATAGGTGTTCGTAGAAGAGCATTCATTCACGGTAACTCTTTGTCACCATTTTGTTTTTAAACGGACACTCACATATTCAATGAGGTTTGTTGTATATGTTCAGTTGCCATAAAACGAAGGAACACTCCTAAAGCATTGAATTGTTATCGAAAATTAAGAAATGATAACATTATAACTGTTAAATATATTTAACATGAATTATTAGCCTGGTTGAATTCATTTATGGTTTTATTAAAAATGAGACACAAAATAAATTATTTTATTAAATGTAGTGCATCTTTAAACCAGAAACACAAAACTTCTACATATTTAGTAACTCAGTTTTTATTTCTCATCACAAAATTTCTATCATTATATTACTACATAGAGTATTGCATTGTAGAATTCCAATAGCTCCAAAATCAGCTTCCAAACAGCAACTACAGAATTAACTAACAATGTATTTGCTGCGTACAACATTACCAATATTTTGTAAAATAAATAGTGGAAAACTTAATTCACAACCATGCCGGAAAAGTGAGACATTGGACCTTCTAGTTTTTTTCTAATGTGTATTTCATTTTATGTGTTTACTTATTATTCTTTTATTTTATTGTATACTTATTTTATTGATTAAATTTAATCATTATTTAATTTTTTAAAATTTTATTTTATACATATTTTATTTATTCATTCATTTATTTATTTATTTATTTTTAAGTCAAACATACAGGAAAAATTGAAGTAGCGCAAAGTTACCCTAAACAACTGTAATGAAAGCACCTTTGAAAAGTTAAACATTTTTTTTTTTCCTCAAACGTATTAATCACACATTTTGTTATCTCTCAGATCGTAAGAGAGCTGCGACGGTGATTTTATCTTCGTTTCCCTCTTATCGTAAGCAGACCATCAATTAAATGTGAAAATGATGCCCAAAATTTCCGCCAATGACAAAAAACATTGTGAGTGGGGGGGGGGGCATTTTTTCGAATGGATCTCTGCATGAAAAACAACGTAAGTTCAACGCAAAGCAGTGTTTGAATGAAAAACGCCTTGTAACATTGTAAAGTCTTCTTAAATTCTCTTTATTTTTCATTTTGTGATTGTTTACTTCTCCTTAAAATATATGGTAAAAAGAGAAATCACCAAAATCATCAAAACTGACTTCAAAACGGTCACAACTATAGTAACGATTTTTTTACGTTGCAGCAGATAATGTTTAAGGAGAAAAAAATGAGTTCCTGTGTTTAAGAAAACATGAAAACTCTGCTGTAATGTATATTCAGAGCTATAGTTAGGATTTTTTCAAGGTGGAAAAATACTCCTTGATGTTTTAGAGGAGTGTATTTCATTTTGAAGGAGCGTAATATAAGAAAACATTAAAAACCGCTGCATGGATTAATTCTATAAAAATCTAACTTTATAAGAATGAAATGTAGGATGTATGAAAAAAAGAGGTGTGTACTATATAGTATTTGTTTTGACTTTTATATACTTGAGATATTGTATTTAAAAAATAAGAAAACATTCAAAAGTTTGTTTTTTTAAACTCCTGTTGCTTTTTCATGCTAAATTTTGCTGATGCTAAATTTTTACTCAGAAAAATTAAATAAAATAAAAACAAAAGATAGAAAGAAAGAAAAAGAAAAGAAAAAAAAAACGTGAGAGTACGATTGAGTAAATTTTTTAGATGCATTTCGATTTTCAAAGTGTTAAATGCTATTCAAGCGCCGTTAAAAGTAACTCTAAGTAGATACATTTACCGCTTGAGTTTATTTTTATTTTAAAATTAGATAGAACTAGAGTAAAACTGTTCAAAAATCCTCTTAGTTTTTTTAAATTGTCTAAAAATATTCCAAATTATGACAGTATTGCTTGAAATGTTAGCAAACAGTAACCTTTATTCAAACGACAGGCGTAAGCAATGTACACGTTTAAGAAAATTTTTGTTATGTTGGGAATCATACTTGCTAGTGTATAAAGAGAAGCCCTATAAAAAGCGTGAATCTATTTTTGGCTCTTTTTCCAACAGAAAGCATAAAGAAATCTTTTTATTTCTTTGAGCTATTCCCCGAAGACTTCTTTCACTGACAGAAATTACTTTACATTTTTCGAGAAAACACGCCTGAAGCTATTTGAATATTCAAAATTCGCTTTTCAAAGCTAAAGTATCGCAAATTCTCCTGAGGCGATATAGAAACTGTCTTTTGAAAAGATGCCTCTTTTTTGTGTGTGATATTCTAGGAACATAATAATAAATAAAATATTAGTTAAATACTAAAGTGAAGCCAAACAAGCAAAAATATGCAATGCGTTTTGGTGAATTGAATCTGAAAAACGGCAGTTTTAAGTGAGTGACTTTTTCTCCTCGCCGTTGCCTAATTCCAAATTTCTGGGATAAGACAGAGACTAATTTTGTTAGCTGAACTGAGTAGTTGTTTGTATTCTAGCAATGTTTTTATGAATTTTGCCTAAAACGATGGATTTTCGCATTTTTATGTATGTGTACACTTGCAATATTTTTTTGCTGTTTTGAAGTGCTGATTTAGAGATAAAATTTTAAAATTGCATTTAAATAATTAAGTACTTGCGAGATAAAAGTTAGTTACACTAAGTCACTAAAAGACAAAACAAAAATTAGCCAGGAAATGAGTTTAAAGTTTTTTTTGTAATAATTTCTTTTCTGGATTTTCAATACAATGAAAATTTGTTTATCAAAATCTTTTTATAGAGTAAGTTGAGGAAAATGGTGCGTAAACCTCGATTTCGAAAATAATGGGCATAGTGCTCTTTACCTTTCTGGTACAAGATATTATTTTAAATTCATTTATTTTTAAAATTACCAAACATAAAAAACTTATAAATTCTACTTTTTTCACGTTATTAAAAAATCAGAATCTTAACATCATCAAGAAATAATGTTTGGGAATTACACTGTAATTTTATTTGAAGCCATTGCTAACTAAATACATCTGCCTTTATTGCTTCTTCTTTTTTTCAAGATTTTTTTTTTTTTTTTTTTTTTTTTGTTGAGGATTGAATGTAAGCAATGTGTTTAACTACCCAAATACTTCTGACGTGAATAATAAAGAAAGCAAATTACCGGAACTTTTCATAATATTTGACACACGTGTTATTACGTCGCCATTTAATAATATCACGTAGAAAAATGTCTATACGAAAGTTATGGTCCTTATTGAGCTTTTTTTTTTCAACTAGAAATTATTAGGTGTGAATCGAAAACGACCAAAGAATTACATGCAGAAAAATATTTTATACCCAATGAAAAATAACCCAAGGGGAAAAGTATTTCGATTTTATTAACAATTTCCATTCATTTTGCAAAACTCATAGATAAAAAAAAGTATGAAATAAATAATTCTAAAAACTTCATACTTACAGTATGACATTCAAATTTATGAGATAAATTTAACAACTATATATTATAGAAATAGTATCTAGAGATATTCAATTCAAAGTTGTGATTATTACTTAATGTTAATTTCAGCATTCAACCTATATTTTCGAACAACTAGACACATTCATTTGACTTCAAAATTAATTTTGAAATATTTTTCAATTAATGTCTGACTTCCTTCGAATTTGTTGAAATTCTAGGGAAATTTTTCTTATTTGAGTTCTTTACCTATTAAATTTTGCTCAGAAAAGTTTCCCAGCTGATTTGATTATAAAAAAATTGACCAAGTTTCAATCGCCTTTGTTTTAGATCAAAATTAAATTTTATATGTATCAGGCAGAAATAAAATAAAGAAGAAAAAAATAATAGGCAATTTTGAAGAAAAAGGGAAAAGAGAAAAGAAAAGGGGGAAAATATTATTTCAGCAAAAATGTGTAATCCAAATAAGTGTTAAGTTTTACCTGTTAAGTCCTATTAATTAAGGAACAGCAAAAAAACTTCAAAAAATTATTATCCTCACACACCCACATAAAATGTGCGCTTACACAATAAAAACTAGAAATTTTTGCATAACATTTTTCAAAGCAGCACAAACATGTTATTAGTTACTTAATTTTTTTAATTACATCAATTAATAACAATACAAGAGCATTGATAAAGGGTACATCTTGTATTAGTAACTTTAAAATCTTTTATTAAATTTTAAAATGTGCGAAGTGTAGCTGAAAGATAGTGCGCCTGGGCGGTTAGCTTTTTTGTACTTGCACTACAGCTGTTGTGAAAACAAGTTTACAGCATCCACGCGGTGGGGAAATTTTATGCACTGAATATAAAATCTTGCCGGTTTCCTTCTTTCTCTCCTTCACTCTAAGATCGCCTTAGACAGTTTATTTCATCTTATTTCTGAAATCATCTTACAATTCTCAAAAATATTTTTATGGCATCCTGAGCTTTTGAAGCATTAACACATCCAGGTACATAGTGCAGGTACATTTAGCAAAGTAGGATATTGCAAAATAATAAAATTTAAAGATTTCGCTGAAATGTAATTTAAGATTTTACATGTTTAAAAACGTGATTTAAACTTATTTGTGTTAATTTTAATTATTTATTTTTTGAACGCTATTTTAAAACGAAAAAAATAATAAGAAGTTTAATACTTATTTTTGAAATATGTAGCGCAAATAAGGTAGATTTCTTTGGATTTAAAAATTATTTTTCACAGCATTTGCGTACTTTTTTTTCTTTTAATTCAAATAATTTTTCAATTCAAAGTGTTCATGTCCACTTCACAAAATCTGACCTCTGTCGCATGTCAAAACAAAACATATGTTATATATATATAAAATAAAGGATATGTAATTTTCAATTTATATCCTTAATCTGTAAATTTCAAACATATGAAAAAAAGGATAATAAAGCTATTACAACACAGTTCTAAACAGTATATAATTCTACGTAAGTGAAAACAATTAGGAAGTAGTCAAAATTTTTTTAAAAAGAAGACAATAAAAGTAAGGAAAAATAGCATCAAAAAAAAAAAAAGAGATATGTATAAAATTAGAAATAAATAGAATAGACTAAATAAACTTGCTATAACTTTACAAATGAATTTCTGTCGTTTTTTTACAACTGCGAAATGAAAAGGTCACCCTCCCCCTCCCCCCCCCCCCCCCCAAGAAAACAAAAGTGCAAATATAAAAGATATTGCTTTTATCTTCCTACTGCAGCCTAGTTAGAGAACAGTTATAAACCAGTTTAAATAACACTACGTAAGTTTTATTCCAAACTAACTTTTATTCATAATAATTCTTCAGATTGTTGAGCATACTGAACATTTACTAAAAGAAGTTACTTAAATTAATAACAGTTTTTAAATTTCTGAAATGGTAAGAAATGGTTCACTTTAGTTTTAATAATTTCGTTCAAAATAGAGTAAGTTTATTAGAGCACTGTACTAATAATACTAGTATATGTTCATTTTACACCCCCATGTACGGATGTCGAGCAAAATGCACTCATTGTTTTGACCCAAATTCAGCTTTTAATTAAACCCTTTCCTACTTCAGATCGATTTTGATTTTGTTTTCACAAATTCTAAAACTTTTGCTTTATCGTAGCATCCCAAGAGAAAAATAAAATGTAGAAAATCTCTCGGAAAAAGGTGTTCCTGCAAAAGAAATCTTAGAAAGCATTCGGCTGGAACTATCTCCAGGTTTTCTTCGGGATCCATAGCGTGAACCCGTTTCGTCTGTTGCCATGGTAACGGTCATCCGGAAAATATCCTTGTTCTAGTGTTTTGGCAACGTGCCAACTATTCCGACATGACCCAGTCTCTTCGTACTACAACCTCGTGCTAGGGAGGATGATTTTGCGTGGATTTCATTTATAGGTTAGGGCGGGAGATTTTGGCGGGAAAACGGCTGAAAATTATTTGCTCCTAGAGATACCCCGCATTCTTTGATTTTATCGTTTCTACGGGATGGAGCTGCAGTTTGTAACAGCCATTCGAAAGTATTTTGGAATTATACTTGCTTTTTTTCCCTCTGATTTACTTCTCTGCTCCGAATTTTATCTTGTCTGGATCAACTTATGACTAAAATCAAAATACGTAGGACTTCAGGATTAAATTTTACTGTCAATCCCATATTTTCCCCTTTTCTTTTAATTTGTAACATTAATAACAAGCAAATGATTGCGTTAACCGAATATTTAGTTTATTCCTACATTATCGCCTACTAATATTCTTAGTATATTACTAAAACGAAATATTGTTCATCAATCATGAATATAAAGCTGCGAGAAAACATTTATGCATTGAATAAACCACCTTTTTTATTTGAAATGAGCATTAATGCTCAGTTTATTACGCAAAAGTTTTTTTTTTCTTTTTTTTGGCCGATTTGGTTTTGAAAAATATTTTTTGTAGTAAAATTATTTGCCACCTTGATAACTACTCAGAAAATTCTTTTACACACCTCTATGAAGGCATCAATTTACAATACTTGGTGCTTAGTGTAATGAATTTCAGCCTGAATGAGAAGTAAAATAACGCACCAATAGTTATAGAAGCGGTTTTTAATTGCGGAAAAAAATAGAAGAAAACAGTTTATTTTGCGCAAAATAAATAGTTTTTTGCTTTTTTATAAAACAATATGCTTGTTCATAAAGAGAAATGAAATGAAAAATCCTTTGTTTTCCAGGAAAAATAACAAAGGCGAAGATTTATTTATCTATTTATTCATTTTAGAATTCCACAATGAAATCAAATTATTTTCATTTCAATATTTGTTTTTCATTTTGAAAGTTTACCTTCAAAAACTCTCGCCAAAAAGAGTGTTCGGAAACAGATGTATCACAATAGAATACGTATATACCCCATTGTGTTTCAGATTATCAAGAACAAAAACAACTCTACCTCCAAAACACCCCTTTGCTCCCAATACAACAATATTATTCCCAAACGTATTGAGGGAACGATACGAACATCACCATAGTAACGATGCTGAAACTCTTTTTTTTCATTCAAAATTTTACAGTAAAGGGTTGATTGCGTGACGCATCAAGTCACGTGATAATCCCTCGTCGGGCGCATTCATGTTGTGCAGATTTGTTACTCTTTTGTGTGAAATCTGCTGTTCGCAGTTGGGGCTTTTCAAGAGCGTTTTGTTTGAAAGATTTTGAATTTTTTTCGGCAAGAAATTGAATGAATAATGATGTGCTTTTGAGGCTTTTGTTCCCAACTGCGCGGAGGATTTTTCTCTTTCTCTTTGCAGTAAGTTCTGCATATAGCAGCTCGTCTATTCAGCGTAGTTAAAAAATGATAAACTAGCTGAATCCTTTTGACACGTGGACATAAATTTTGCTGAATTTAACTCAATTGTGTTTTAGGCGTACATTATTTATTTTAGTTGGGTGTTTGTTTAAACATTGATTTATAATGCATTCTGGAATTAATAAAGAAGGGGGAAAATTAAAGCCACGGTGCTCACAGTATTTGAGCGTTTTCTGATTCTTTTTTTCAGTAATAATTTTATTTTTAAAATAAATCAATTTGAGTTTCAATGAAAGACTTCATTGCAACCACGGAGATTTCAAATCTGCGTGAGCTTTTAGAAAGCAGATATGCTTTTTGAGTAGGAATACTATGAAGAATACAACATTTTCACCCTTTCCCTAGCAGTTGTTTTCATCAAGATCAAGTTCATTTTGAAAAAGAAGAAGTTTTATGTGAAACTCAAAGAAACAAAGAAGGTACGCGTGATGTATTTTATTCTCTCTTTTTCGTAAAATGTAGAGAAAAGGAAGGAATTTCATGTCACCAATTTTCGGGGGGGGGGGGGGGGAAGCATAATTCTTTTGCACAAATTTCATTTTAGTTGCGATTTTGATTTGAGATGTTCAATACAAAACGCGTTTATTTCATTTTCTATGCATCTTCATTAGTATCGTTTTTCCCCTTAATTTTTTTTCCCATTTTCTTCAATTTTACTTTTAGCACATTACATGCGAAGAGTAGGCGAAAATAAGTAAAGAAAAATTCTTTCGATTCCCGCTAAATAAAAATTTAAGAGGAAAAAAAATCATTTTCTGAAACGCATTCACCAAACAGAAAAGATTTTTTTTAAAAAAATCTAATATTTCAGGACATTTTCCCCCTCTGAATAATGGCTCTGCAGTTGAGTTCGTACTGGACGCAAAGTACACATGTCCTCCAAAAACTGCAGTAACCTTCTAGTTGCCTGGGAAGCCCCGGGGATGAGAACTCTGACGTCGCCATGGAATCGATCCTCCAGTTGTGACGTCACAGGAACGATTTTGGCGGGAAAAGAGGCGCTTCCGTCTAGTGCGAGGGAAGATATTTTACGCGACGTCAAGGACGGCCCGTTGAGGGGAGGAAACCACGTGATAGGGCTGGATGCATTTGATCCGGATTGCGGGAGCATCTTGGGTTTCCCGGAAGAATTTAATCAACATTTTTCCATTTTTATTGTGGTTGATGGGTTTATCGATCTTTTGTTTATTTTTTTCTGCAGCTGAACTGAGAGAAATATGTTTCTTCAAGAGTTGAGCCAATAAACAGTTCGGTCTTTTTATTAGCATTCTTATTATTGCATGTGTGCTTCGATCAAGGATGTGCCAAATTTGAATATTTCGAGAAGGGCGGAATTTAAAATTTCTCTAAATGATAAAGTAAGAGCTTGCACCCATACCTACATGAAAAGAAAAGAAGCATTGAGCAGCTTAAAAAAAAAAAAAAGAAGTATTGCAGCACTTTCTCCAAATTTGTCGAATCGTCAGATAAAATTACCCTAATAAGGATACTTTTTGGGAGGTCACAGTGACCCCCTATTAGAGCGCTCGTGTCCTTAAATACTTGTCGAATATTCAGTTTTGTCTTTTGGACACATTTGATAATTATTTCAGAAGTCGCACACAATACTTTCATCGCAAAGAAAAAGTAAGAGACATTTTTCTCTAGTCAAATATTTATAACTGAATATTTCTAATGCAGATTAAAAAAAGAGCGATTTTTCCAGATTTACAAATGTATTATGAGTACTTAAGATTTAAAGAAACTGATCTGCTTGTTAAGGCTCATGTGCTTCACAATTTAAGATGCAAAAAAAAAAAAAAAAAACGCAGCAAGTGTTCTTCGCTCACAAATTTATAACTAAACAAATGTTCTAAAAAAATGAAGCAGTTTTTTTTTCAGATCACAAATTTATATCTGAGCGTATAGGGTCTAAAAAAAGAAGAAGCATTTAGCCCCGGCTCATAAATTCAGTAATCGAGAGTTTTAGGCATTTAAGAAACGGAGCAGCTGATCCCGGTTCATAAACTCATAACTGAGTATTTAAGAAGTAAGCAAAAGCTTTTTCTGCTCAAAAAAGTATAACTGAAAATTTAAGGTGCAAAAGGAAAGAAGCAGTTTGCTGCAGTTCATAAATTTATAACAAATCGTTTATGAAGATACAAAAGAAACGTTACAGTTATCACTGAGAATTGAAAATGCAAAAGAAACGTAGCAGGCTGTTCCAGTTCAAATTTTTTACTAAGTATTTAAAAAATAAGTAGAAGTTCTGCTCTGTCCTAAGAAAAGAAAAACATAGCTTAAATTTAAGGTGCAGAAGAAACGGAGCAACTTGCTTCGCCTTATGAATTCATAACAAATCGCAAAGGAAGATACAAGAGAAACGTCGCATTTATCACTGAGATTTTAAGATGCATAAGAAATGGAGCAGCTTGCACCGTTTCACATTTATAACTGAGTATTTGACATGCAGAAGGTTTACGTGTCCTAACTGCAAGCTAGCTCTAATTTTTGTTTATAATGCAAGTACCTCCAGAAGAGCTCCTATCCAGAAAGTTTCAAAATTAATTCGTTGCCCAGAAAATGCGAAATCTATTGTGAATACGTATATAGCGTGATATGTGCTATATAGCATAGATGTATGACGTATAGTATTGATATATGCATAACGAATTAAGTGCCGTAACAAATTATTTACTATTACACTTTTTTGTGTAGAAATATTTCATTCGGCGCAGTAATTTATAAATTTTTTACCGATTCACATTTCAGATATAATGTGCAAGCAGCATCCATTGTTAACCTGCAGAAGCTATTTTTACTTTACTAACGCATTGTCTCAAAGCTATTTGAGAAACATTTCCACTAGAATAAATCATACACAAATGTTTAATGCAAAATACCATACATTTTTGTTATCTTCTTTAGCCAAATTTAGTTCTTCTTTTGGGACAACTGGAAAAAGAGGACTGGAATGTAATAGGGCTATAAATGTGAAATGTCCTTGAGATAGGTCAAAAGTAAGCTCTACATCCTCTGTCATTACTGATTTAAAAAAGCACAGCCTGATTGAAGAAAAAAAACCATGAGTATCATATTAATTCCAAAAACTCTACGCTAGAAGTTGAAAAAACGCAGAAATTTCTCAATTTCGCTAATATTTATCATTTCATAACTATAAATAAAAGACTAAATTAACTACCGACTCCATGCACGGGCAGTTTAACTGCATGATGCAAAATGCAGTGCAGTAACCTTGGGGATTTTTTTTTTTTTTTTTTTTTTGTGTGTGTGCATGTGCGTTCCATGATTCTGACCACCCATTGCGTAAAGAATCTCCCAAAATCATCGATCCCGTCTCACCTTGAGAACCTGTGACGTCACGGGGGATAGCTTTTTGCAAAATGGCAGAGCGTTATCGACCCTTCGCTTCCAACGGGTCTGCTGCCCAAGGACGGGCCTTCGGAAACTCCCCAAAGATCCACGCCAATCCAGTTAATGGATTCTCACTGTTCGCCGCCGTTTTGCGTGAATATGTCGCCAAAAATTTATATTTTTAGTTGCAAAACTTTCTGGGTCAAGGATGGGAAGAATTCTGTCTGCAAGCTTTAAATCGTTGACTTTTTGCTAATGAGTCAGTTGCGTGTAATTGAGCTATTAAAAAGGAAACTGGCACAATTATAGATTTTATTTCATCTTAAGATATCATTTGGCACGTTTGGTCGCATTATTAGAGTATTTTTGACCAATGTTTTGAATTCTCCCCGCAGTTTACACTAATAAAGACATGACGATTACATCTGAAACAGATTTATGCGGTAGGGAACATCATGTAAAAAAGGCTTTTTTTGAAGACCACGAATTGACTTTTATTCGATAGCATAGCAACAGAAAACAATATTTATCAATCCACGTTGTAAAAACCGCGAAATGTTTTTAATGAAGTTGGTGATAGCATTTCAATGATAGCATTTACTTCGTTTCTTTGATCACTTTCATCAGCACCCCTTATTAGACTCCATCCATCAATAGGTCCATCATATGTCCGGTCGACATATCCCTCAATTCTATTAGTCACATGATCCTTTTGCCGAGTTCAATTTTTTTCAAAATAAGGAATAATTATTATTTTGCAAATAAGTTCTTTCATTTCTGACAAATGAAATATTTTTTTCTTTGCAAGTTATGCTTGATTGCCAAGTTTCTAATCTATTGAATACAAATTCAAAGCTTTTCAAAATAAGAATTATTATTATTTTGAAAAAAAAAGTTTTTATTACTGTCTAATGGAAATAGAAAATTTTCTTCATAGAAAGGCAATGCTTTATTACCAAGTTTCTAATCTGTTGAATACAAGTTCAAAGTTTTTCAAAAAATAAATAAATAAATAAATAAATAAATAAAGATTATTATTGTTATTTTGAAAATAAGTTCGTTCATTACTTTCTACTGTAAATATTTTTTCTTAGCAAGTAATGCTGAAAGTTTCTAATCTATTGAATATAGTTACAAGTATTTTTGAATAATCACAACAATTATTATTATTTTAAAATAAGTTATTTCATTTCTGTCTAGTGGAAATATTTTTTCTTAGCAATTTCTTAGCAATTGCTTTATTGCAAAGTTTCTAACCTATTGAATACAAGTTTTTCAATACTAAACTTATTCTTATTTTGAGATTTAGTTGTTTCATTACTGCTTTATGGAAATATTTTTTCATAGCAAGTTATGCTTGATTGCCAACTTTCTAATTTATTGATCACAAATTCAAAGTTATTCAATACAAGAACTATTCTTGTTTTGAAATTAAGTTCTTCCATTACTGTCTTATAGAGATCCTTTTTCTTAGCAAGTAATGCTTGATTGCCAAGTTTCTAATTTGTTGAATACAAGTTCAAAGTTTTTTTTTTAAGATTATTATTGTTATTATTATTATTTTGAAAAAATAAGTTCTTTCATTACTGTCAACTGTAAATATTTTTTCTTAGCAAGTAATGCTGAAATTTTCTGATCTATTGAATACAATTACAAGTTTTTTTGAATGATCATAACAATTATTATTATTTCAAAATAAGTTATTTCATTACTGTCTAATGGAAATATTTTTTCTTAGCAAGTAATGCTTGATTACAAAGTTTCTAATGTATTGAATACTATTTCAAAGTTTTCAAATACAAGAACTATTCTTATTTTGAAATTAAGTTCTTTCATTACTGTCTCATGGGAATACTTTTTCTTAGCAAGTAATGCTTGATTGCCAAGTATCTAATTTATTGAATACAATTTCAAAGTTTTTCAATACTAAACTTATTCTTATTTTGAAATAAAGTTCTTTCATTACAGTCTTATGGAAATATTTTTTTTAGCAAGTAATGCTTGATTGCTAAGTTTCTAATCTGTTGAATACAAGTTCAAAGTTTTTCAAAAAAAAAAAGATTATTTTTATTGTTGTTTTTTTGAAAATAAGTTCTTTTATTACTGTCTACTGTAAATATTTTTTCTTTGCAAGTAATGCTGAAAGTTTCTAATCTATTGAATACAATTACAAGTTTTTTGAATAATCATAACAATTATTACTATTTTAAAATAAGTTATTTCATTACTGTCAAATGGAAATATTTTTTCTAAGTAAGTAATGCTTGATTACAAAGTTTCTAATCTATTGAATACAATTTCAAAGTTTTCCAGAATAAGGATTGTTATAGTTGTTGTTGTTATTGTCATTATTTGAAAATACAGGTTCTCTTTAGCACTGTAAAAAAATAATATTTTTTCCTAGTAAGTGATCCTTGAATGTGATGAATTGATTTGATACAGAAAAATTTTGTTTTTCATTTATTATTTTTATTATTTGCAAAAAAATATTTGTCATTATTTTGGAATAAGGTTCTTTTTCAGTCAAAAAATAGTATTTTTCTCTTCCAAGTATTCCTTGAATGGGAAGCTTTTGATTTAATATAGAAATTTATTGTTTTTTATTTATTATTATTAGCATTATTTATTGTTATTATTTTCATTATTTTGGAATTAAGTTCATTTTTCACAGTCAAAAAATAATATTTTGCTGTTGCAAGTAATCCTTGAATGTGAAACTTTTCATTTCAAGTAGAAAATTCTTGTTTTTAATTTATTACTGCGGGTATTTATTATTATGTTGTCATTATTTTGTAATTAACTCCATTTTGCACAGTAAAAATATTATTTCACTCTTGCAAGTACTCTTTGAATGTGAAACTTTTGATTTGATGTAGAAAATTTTCGTTTTTAATTTATTATTGCTAGTGTTTATTATTATTATTATCATTATTTTGGAACTAAGTCTATTTTGCACAGACGAAAAGTAATATTTTACTCCTGTAACTAACCCTTGAACATGAAGCTTTTAATTTTTTGTTTTAGAAAATTTCAACGTTTTTAATTTATTATTATTATTATTATCATTATTTTGATGAAAGTCCATTTTCTGCTGTCTAAGAAATGGAATTAATGCAGGTAATTTTCAATTTTTATATTTATTCAAAGATTTTATCTTTGAACTGGAAGTTAGGGTTTGTGTAAATTATATTGCCTTTAAGGGAAAAAATTTTGAGTCACTGGTAACACAGGTTGTCCATGCCATTTTTTTTTTTTTTTACGACGTCAATTCAGGTGCATTCTGTAGAACGGGTTTCCCAGCTGGCAAAGGTGCACGGAGCGGTAGCGGCATTTCCTTTTCTCCCTGTCAAGAGAGCACGGAAGGCTCCGCGTGGCCTATGGCAACAGGTGGCTAAGCTGTGCAAATGAGGGCAAGCGAACAAGTGCTTCCACGCTGTTTAGAACCACGCGAACGAAGCACTGGGCAAAATAAATAATTTAAAAAAAAAAACATGATTTTGAGGATATTAAATAATAATAATAATAATAATAATAATAATAATAATAATAATAATAATAATAATAATAATAATAATAATAATAATAATAATAATAATAATAATAATAATAATAATAATAATAATAATAATAATAATAATAATAATAATAATAATAATAATAATAATAATAATGAAGATGCCGATTGAGTTGGTGTGCTTCAAGCAAGGGCGGATTCAGGGGAGGGTCATAGGGTCAGCTGACCCACCTTTGATGAGAAACATTTTCTTTGTTATTATTATTTTATTTTCCCTTTACTTACTATAATATTATTATTGCTGAACGTCAATTTTTAGCTCTGGAAAATTTAGTGTAAGTAATCAATGTTAATCCCTTTTTACTTAGTCTTGTTAGACTTGTCTTTTGAAGTCTAATAAACGCAAATTCTATTACATGTAATGTAACTTTGAAACAAAAAGGGGGTCTTAAACCTCGGGGGCTGAGTCTATGCCAGTAGGTTCATGCGTTAATCAGGGCATGTTTACAATACAAACTTTGAAATGTATGTCTGCAATGCTGTACTTTTTTAAACTTTGTTGCATAAAATTTTAATGCAGCAATGTTGTGCCTTTCTTGTTTTCATCGGAACGAAAATTTTCTCGACACATTAAGCATAAAAAATGTGTTATTTTCATTTATTCGAACAATTGTATAATTATTTTTCACGATAACACTTTTTACTAGAATACATGCATAATGTTTTGCATATTAGTTTGAAGAAAGTCCCAGTTAAACTTTGTTTTTTTTTCACTTTACTGGCCAATGAAACCTGACCCCCCCCCCCTGGCTTTAAGTGCACTACTGTTGAAATGCTTTGATATTTTATGCGTTAAAATGCAATTCTGATGCCTAATTACACGATTTTGACAATTAGATGAACCATAAAAAGACATTTTTATCAAAATGCATAATTTGGAGTAAACTGTAAAAACGATTCAGAAACGTTTCTGGAAAATAATAGACAGCTAATGTGCCCAATTTCTACCAGTAACATTTCTTGCAAAAATCAGGAACGTTTTCCGCTAAAAGTCAGTAAGCTTTCTGAAATTAATCTTGAAACTTTCTGAAGAATTGGGAAACCTCCCATGTTAAAGACAATCATAGTCTAGGGAACCCTTCTATGGCAATTATTTTGCTGCTCATAAACCAAACCATGTGATTGGTGGATATCCTAGCAACAGCGGGCGTTGATCGTAGCAGACGATCAGCGATCGCGAGAAATAAAATAAATAGAATTAATGGAACACGGAAGAATGATCTTTTATGGAGTCCAATTTGTAAATTTATTATTCTATGTTGTAAATATTTTGTTAATATAGTGAGCTTTTCGTTTAGATAGTATTGTGCATTTTCTTTAGTCAATTTCAATAACTCTCTGAGCAATTAAAGATGCGAGCGCCCAAAAAGAATCGGCAAACGGTAATATTTTTACTTATAATTTCAATTTTAAGGTACCGATTAGCACATTTTTGCGTTAATGCAAAACGTTGACGCCATTTAGTTTACATCAACGCTGACGTAGCAGTTCCAAATGAAATAAAAGTTACTGAAAACTGTGATCAAAAACTAATTACTAATGTCAAAATAATGCATAGCTAAAAGAAAAACAGTTCAATCTCTGCACCTGGAAAAAAATTTATAATGAAAACACATTACGTCTTAAAATACATGTCGAGTGCCAAACTATGGATAATGTTGCCATCTAGCAACCATGCTGCCAAAGTTTTCGCCAGTCCTCCCACCATTCACATGATGTATCCATGATCCAATTTTTTCTTCAGCAAGTCTGGGAAAGCTCGGTCTACTCTTATTATTAGTCTATGGTTTATTGTAATTGATTAGCACCTTCCATTAATACCAAAAAAGCTCCAGAAGCACTAGAGCAAACACGGTCAAAGCTATATGAGAATTGCAAGTAAGAACTATGCAGATCTCTTGCCTGCAATTCCTGCCTTGCAAAACTGCAGCTAACCGGTGACTTATTCGCTCTCACTGAGAGCTTAGTCAATCTGGATGTGCAATAATCGAACCTAATACGATACACTTAATAAACACGCTCATTCAATCTTTAAACTGGTAGCTAAAAATATTTTTCACAACAGTGAAAAGTCTGAATTCGTGCAACTTGTAGCAAATCGGGAAACTTTTTTTCGAAGATACTTGATTTTACCGGGAAAAAGGTGAAAACATGTGACATCCGGAAACGTTCCATGGAAATAATCAGTAACGTTTCGGAATTTTTTTACAGTGTAGGGGTCTCCAATCTTATTTACTAAGTACTGCAATGCTAATTTTTGGATGTGAGGTGGACCAACAACCCAACGACATTTCAGTTCAGATGATCTTGTTAACGATACCCCCCCCCCCCTCTTTCATGCACCCGCATTTTATTTAAATAAGCCCCCAGTGATGGTTTATGAGATTTTCCGGGCTTTGATTTCTTTCAAGTTCTTTAAAACGAAATCATTATCAGATTTTTTATGTTTTTTTTTAGCTGGAATGTTTATGCAAACACACTATGTTAAGCTAACTACACAATTTTGGTGGTTAAAGTATTTATAAATACGCATACTATTAGTGAAACTATACGATTTTGGTAGTTTTATTGTGCATCAAAAGACATCATGTTGGTCTAACTACACGATTTTCGTTGTGGGGTATCTAGATAGGGTAAAAGTGCCCACATTTCATGCCAATTATGCTTTTTGATCTCTTATTAGCGAATGTTATGATCAATTAATTTTAAAAAAAGGTATAACACCACCAACTAAGCTTGCGCATGGTATTAAGCGTAAATACATTAAACGCACCTCGTTTTCCGCTAAAAAAATTAAAAAAAAGAGTTTTTGAAAAAGGTACTTTTACCAGAGTTGAAAACTGTTGTCCTGTTTTTCGTCCCCCTCCTCCCTCCCTCCAATACACCTTATAAAAAGAGATAATTGTGAATTAAAAACCTGATAGAGTAACAATAAGTATGGGTTAGGAATTAACAGTTTATTGTATTAAAGAAAATCATCACAAAGTGTGCATTTTTTTGTTTTTACAAAATATTTAACTGGAAAATGTTAGATTGTTTTTTCAAGCCTACAAACAAGCGTTAAAAATATTTCTTTTTTTAAATTCCTCTGCCAGAAGCATTTTGTGTTTGCTACGAGGTGCATTAAGGGCAACGTTGGTGATCACTTTTAGACCGTGAAACACAGAAACTTCATTCTAAATAATTTTATAAATTGGCAATGTTTTAAATACTTGCTTTATTCAAAGACATTAACTATAGAGGATGTTTTTTCAGGTGAAGGGGGTGTCAGTTTCAGTACCCTTTACTGACTTTCTTTCTCTCTCTTTGGGTTCACTTACATTAGGGCAATTCACGACAGCAGACTCACCATAGCTGGAAAAACACCCTATAAAGACCCCCAAGGGTGTCATTTAGTTTTGAAAATTGACTGTGATTTGATTGCTTGCCCGTGATTCAGATTTGATTGTGATGTATCAATTGTTGCAGAAAAATCCTTACCAAAACTCAAAATATGTCTGTATTTCATTGTATGAACTTTATGAAGAACGTGGACTCTACTTCTATGTAATAGAATTCAATTAAATATTTCCATAAACAGTACTTAAATTTATTATTTATTTTCTTTAGCTCAGTAATGGACGTATCTTATAAGATGCGCCCGTTAATAATTCAAAAATTTCTATGTTAATATTTTTTTATGGAAATAAAAAATATTTAATTGTGTGACATAATTGTATTAAATTGTAGACAAAGTTTAATTGTATGACATAGAAGTTTAACTGTATGACACAGATGACATAGTAGAGTTCATGTTCTTCATAAAATTCATGCAATGAACTAAGAATCGAACATATTTAGAGTCTTTGTAGGTGTGTTTTCTGCAACACTTGATGCGTCTCAATCAAGTCAGAAGCAGTCAATCAGTCAAATCATAGTCAATCTTCTAAACTGAATGGGGTCGTTTCCAATATTTTAAAAGTATTTTTTCTGAAAGAACATGCTTAAAAACATATGATCTAAATATTTTTTAAATAGTTTGTTTAAATTTAATATTTAAAAAAAAAATACTTAAATCGGTGATCTTTCATTGTTTACATTTCTTGTCGATGACATCACAAATGATGAAATGGCATTCTGTGTTGCCATTCACAGACCAAAATATTTAATTCTCATCTTTACTTATGTGTATTGGCAACGATATGGTTGATAGCAAGTGTAGAGCGCAATTTTAATTCGCTTCTTGATTATCATAACGTGGAAATGCGGTACAAAGATGCGCCGAAAAGCATCATTTGTGACGTCATCTAGACCACGCTTTGTTTGAAAAATCGGACATTTTAAAAAATTAATTAAAAAATAACTGTTGGGAAAATGAAAAGAATTTTCTGGGTCCATGTTATTTGTTTTGCTTATTCTATCAATTTCAGTGACTAAAAGTACTACTTTGGACTGAAGGAAACAACCCCATTGCATCATAGAAGTCGAATCCATATTCTTCAAAAAGTTTAAGCAGTGAAGCGAGAATATAACATATTTCGGGTTTTTGTAGTGCGTTTCGCAAAACAAATGATTAGCACATTAAAATGGAATTACCCATTAGATATTTATGCGCATAATCAATGCATATTTATTATACGCGATCAGAAAAATTGTGTGGTATGAAGGATGATACGATTGCTGCACGACGCCTGTAAGTACTTAAGCAAATAATTCCACGTTATTGTGATAGAGATTTCAAAAGGCTGCTTTCGTTAGTTTTAAAGGCAAATCAGTCAACGTAGCTCCACAGCTGGAATTTAAATGTCGTAAATTTTCACTATCTGTTCACGTGAATGTGACAAACAGCTGATCAGTTCCAGGCCTGTTCAAATAGCCTGTTTATTGCTGTTGAACAGCGGGGCTGACTCAGAGGTCATCGTTTTTGATTAAGGAAGATTTATGCATTCACACTTTTTAATTTTTTTTTTTTAATCCAAAAAACCAGCTGCTTGTATTTTTATTTATGTTATTTCAATTGCAAAAATTATTTTTCAAAATGAAAAATGAGACAATACGTACGAATGTTGAGTAAAAATCTATGTTCGACACTATAAAGATTAATCTTTATACAGGTCTTTTCAGAAAAACGCATTGCAGTTCAATTTTGAAAGGCAAATGAAAAGTTTTAGAATCGAAGTTGTTAAAAAGTTAGAAACAAAAAGTGCGTGCTGTGTTTATTATTATTATTAATATTTCAATTTTGTTTTTATTTTTATTTCATTTATTTATTTATTTATTTTTTATTTATTTTTATTTATTTATTTATTTATTTTTCCAATTTAAGACATCATATGATGATAATATTGTCAAAAAAAAGTTGTAGTTACGCATGGATGTGAAGTTACATTTAAATCGATTCTACTTTTGTGAATATGTGCCTGTGTTTTGATAGTCAGATCAGTTTGGAAAATACTGATTAAGTCCAACGGATTACATTTTTTTAATTGAAATTATTTTTAACAATACGTTATTGACCTACAATTGGGTATCTAGATATGGTACACTACCGAAATAGAATAAAAATGGAATTCTAGCACTTAAACCATTTTTTTCCTTTGTTACTTTTCTACTTGATTTATATATGTTTTCTGTTTTAACCATTATGGGAAATTTTAGAATACTTGATGTAAGGGAGTGTGAGCCAAAGTGAAATATTTTAGATAACTTATCTTTTCGAACATGAACAAATTAGAAATTTGTTTTGAAAATCACAGTACATAAAGAAAGAGCAACGCATTTTGTAACAAAAACTTTGAATTAAAACATTATTTTTTATTTTTAGCAGTAAATTTCTTCCTTCAAAAAAAGGCCAAATTTTCACTTTAAATTTTCCTTTTTCATTTATCAAAGAGAAAAATAAAATAAGTTTCCAGTGAAATATTTTCTGTTTTATTATTAAAAATGTTTTTAATCAAATGAATGAGTAAATAAAAGAATGAGTGAACAAATGAGTAGATAATGAAATATTAAGCGAAAGAATAATAAAGGAGTAAATTAATATATGAGAAAAATAAGTAAGTGAATAAACAAGTTAATGTATGCGAAAATAAGTGAATGAATGAATAAATATCAGTGATAATCAAATGGAGGAATTCAAATGAATTAATGAATGAATACTGAAGTGCTTTATTAATTACTAGTGGTACCCGCACGGCTTCGCCCGTAATAGAAAAATTAAAAGGTCTTTTGGTTCGCCTGTTTTTACAAATAATGTATTGTGAATTTTCTCGTCAATTGGCTTGTACTCATGTTACGGTTACACGTTATGATAATTTCGTATCTCGCCAATTGGCTTGTGCCCATGTTACGGTTACACGTTATGATAATTTCGTAATTTATGATAGTTTTTTTTCTTAAAATTGGAATAAAAAAAGAACCACATCGAATTTTCGAAAAATCGCTTCGAGGTGCACACCCCCATGCTACATACTAACTTCGTGCCAAATTTCATGAAAATCGGCCGAACGGTTTAGGCGCACTGCGCGTCACAGACATCCTACAGACATCCAGACATCCAGACATCCTCCGGACAGAGAGACATTCAGCTTTATTATTAGTAAAGATTGAATAAAGGGCCATTCATTAATTACGTAAGGGTACCGAGGTGGAGGGGTTGAAAAAATCTCTACATATCTTTACTTGGGGGGGGGGGGGCAAACCCATTCTTAGGTAATATTTTCCAAGTCGATATTTTATATTACAGATCGCACGGTCAAGTGGTTTGGCAGCGATCATATTTCATATGCGTCTGGAAGGTAAAAAAGGAATTAGGATGAGCAGTTTTTTATTTGTTTTACAAAGAATGAATTAATGTAAAATATAGTAAAATAATCGCTCTATGTATGGCATGTTTTATTTTTAATTAGTATCTCATCATGTACAAAGAGATGTTGAAAAAACATTCAGTCTAGATTCTAGGAAATATTTCTTTACACAAAAAGGTTTAATTTAATAATAGTGAATTTAACAAACGATTCCAGTGATGTAAGATTCGTTATTTTTAAAAGCCGAGATGAAATCTTACGTAAGAATGGGGGGGGGGGGGAAGGGTAAAAAATCTTACGTACCCTTACATGGGTGGGAGGGTATCAAAAATTGCCAAAATCATCCTTACGTAATTAATGAATGGCCCCTAAGTGAAAGAAACGAAATATTGTACTTTACTTTGCCCAGAACGCACTTGACTAACTGTACAAAACATTTGAAATAAAAATTAGCTTAATATTAATTAAATAAATACTGCACCGAAATGGTTGCTCAAATTTGGTCTCAATCAATATTTAAAATGATAATAAGAAGTTCTGTCTAGAACTAAACGAGCCTATTTTCCCACATATCCATACTTTTTTCTAGTACCTGATCAATATTCTCAAAAATAACTAAAATTTGCAAATTGTTTCAAATATATTTTTTAAATATTTTAAGCTGTTTTCTAGGAATAAAATATTCCTCACTCATCTTTAAAAAAAGCAGCACCTTTTAAAAAAAAAGAGCTAATACACTTTTTTCCATTAAAAAAAAAATCTTTAACAGCTTTCAAAACGAAAAAATAATAATTAAAATTAATAAGCTTATTAAAATAAATACATCATATTAAAAAAATCGTTTTCGTTTTCCCCTGTTGCCAAAAATATTTTTTTTAATGAATAAATGCAATTATCAAAATAAATAGAAACAATAAAATGTCATCTTAAAGAAATAATTTTCAATGTCAAAAAAAAAAAAAAAATCGTCTACGTATATCTTTATGTAGAAACATGAATGACTTCGAGTTTATTTGTCGAAAACTGAATGCTTAAATTAAAACTTTGGCGACAAAATAAAAACAAGTCACATCAACAATAATTATTTCACAGTTAAAACCATAGCTGCGGAGTCGGAGTCAATCTCATTCTCGGATGAAGGAGTCAGAGTCGAATATCCAAAAATCAGAGTTAGTCATCTGTCCTCCATGTATAAATTTTTGCCAAAGCTACGAAATCAGAGTCGAAGTCGGGGAGTAGGAGTCCGATTAATTATCGGGCACAGGAGTCGAGCCGTAGTCAGGTGCCCCTAAATTCTCGAAGTCGAAGTCTGGAGTTTGGCGTCAAGAGCTGTTTCCAACAAAATTTGTTTGAAGTAAATCTGCCTTCAAGTATGTTATCTACATTGACTTTCAGTTTCCCCGTAGGCCCTAATGTTAAGGGAGTTGAACTGTTCAAAATTGAACGGAAAATTGTTCAAATCAAAAAAATATTTTATATACAAGTTTTTCATCAAAAGTTTTTTCCTACAAAGTTTGTTTGAAGTAAATTCACCTCATCGTTCGGAATTGCCTTGAATTTCCCCGTAGGAGCTAATGTTAAGTTTTTTTGAACTGCTGAAACATAGAACAAAAAATAGTTCAAATCAAAAGTGGAACATGGGAATGAGGTGTACTTGCCGAGATCTTTCGAACAAAAAAAAAAAGTTTGTTCGAATCGGACTATTCATTCAAAAGTTATTAGGGGGGGACAGACAGACAGATCGACATTTTCCCCCATCTCAATACCCTACTTTCCAATTTTTAATTTTTCAATATTTATCTAATTATTTTATTTATTTTTGACTTTTTTTTGTTTTTTGGGATATTTTTAAGATGCATTAAGCCTTTCATGCTTTTTTTTGTTCTTTCCCTGACTTTTACTGGGAAAGTAGGCTAAAAAGGAAAACTTTATCATTTTATAATAACAAAAATAATGTTTTGACTTACAACAAGATTTTACAATATGGGTATCAATTTTTAGAAATTAGCCGCCATATGCTTTGATCTTCAAAGGTAATTTTTTTTATAGGGATAGACTTCATATGTTACTACATAGTCAAAATATCACCAGATAGGCAGAGTTAAAAAGAGAGTAAATATCTCACCATTTCACTTTGCCCCACATTCCTTTACGTCACATATGTGACGTAAAGGAACCTCACATATGTGACGTAAAGGAATGCAAGGGAAAAGTTTAAAATATTGATGTGTTTAATATTTTAAATTCATGTTGCTAAAAATACATTGATAATAATTGTCTTTAATTCATAATGTTGTTTCTTCGAATGATGCGTTTTTCAGACAATGATTTGTATATGAAGCATTCCTTATGAATAGAAATGGCGTGTTTGAATAGGAAGGATACCCCCCCCCCCCCCCGTGTTTTTGTAGTTGAAATGTTCAAAAACATTCATGAGGAATAATTAAGGTATTGAATTTTAAATGATAAAATGAAAAATTCAGTGAAGACGGTAAAAACATTTAAGTGGCAAATATATGCAATATCATATTTTTAAAACTCAATTGATGACTGTTTTAAATGAACATTTTTTCTTTTGATGATTCGTCTTTCAAACAAAAATATGTATATGCTTTTATAATAAATGCTAGTAGTACCCGCACGTCTTTGCCCGTAATAGAAAAATTAAAAGATCTTTTGGTTCGCCTGTATATTTACAAATAATGTATAGTGAATTTTCTCGCCAAATTTTAATTGGCTTGTATCTATGTTACGGTTCCACGTTATGATAATTTCGTATCTCGCCAATGGGCATGTGCCTATGTTACGGTTCCACGTTATGATAATTTAGTACTTTTCTCGTCCATCTTATGATAATTTTGTTCTTAAAATTGTAATAGAAAAAGAACCACATCGAATTTCCGAAAAATCGCTTCGAGGTGTGCACACCCCCATGCTACAAACTAACTTAGTGCCAAATTTCATGAAAATCGGCCGAACGGTCTAGACGCTATGCGCGTCACAGTGATCCAGACATCCTACAGACATCCAGACATCCTGCAGACATCCTCCGGACATCCAGCCAGAGAGACTTTCAACTTTATTATTTGTAAAGGTATGTAAAAATATACATAAAAATGCTTTTTTCCTCATATTATACTTTTTTTCCTCTCTTCTTTTTTTAAATTCATTTAACACATAGCTCATATTTTTATCAACGAAAATGCGGATTTTTGAAACTATAATTTGCATATGAATCATTCCTTGTGAATAAAATCTCCCCCCCCCCCCCTTTTCCAGATGAGTTTTTTTATTTATATTTTTATTTATTTATTTAACGCATAGCTCATAATGTTACCAACAAAAATACTGATTTTCCAAACAATGATTTGCATATGAATCATTCCTTGGGATTAAAAATAAGTTTTTGTTCTCAAATGAGATTTTCTTTCTTTTTTTCAAATTTATTCAGCGCATAGCTTACAAATTTGCTAAGGAAAATACTGGTGTGTTGATCAGAATTTTAATTGATTTAGTCACTAAAACTTGTGATCACCATCACTTTTGCTCGTTATCTTTCAAGATTATTGAAACTGCATCTTCTGCACGTCCGTATGCAATCGTAAACTGCACCTGTCACCTGGTTATAAAAACGAAATTTCTCTTCTTTTCCTTAGTAGCTCCTGCAGCTGTAAAATCAGGAAACTTTTCGCGTGTCATACAAACCAGATCGTGAGGCAGAGCGGATGGATGGAATGCGAAAAGAAGCTACCATTTGCGCGTTTTAATTTAGGGTTTTTTGATGACTGCACTTAAAAAAATAATTAGTGAAGGAAAGAAATGTATCAACTGAGTAATGAAGTAAAGTTAGTTTGAAAATAAAATTTTTATTTTATGGTTATGTCAACAGATGTGTTTTATGTTGCTTAGATTTCCTAAAGAATAACTATTTCAGTCGCTGTCAAATTCAGAATTCGGAATTTTGTCAGGAAAATTCATGCCACAGCACTTAATATCCAATCTCCAAAAGTATTTTTTTTCTTTAATTTTTGTTCTATAATATATTTTATTTTATTTATTCATACATTTTTTTATTAGCATTGTTATTTTTTTCCCATTCAAAAAATAGTGAAGACATTATTCAACATTAGTTCGAAGTACATGTATAGTGCCTAGGAAGATAATAGGAGATTTTCTACATGTGTTTTGGGAATTGGTTTAAGAAATAGTGAAGACATTTGTTCGAAGTACGTGTATAGTGCTTAGGAAGATAACAGGAGATTTTCTACATTTGTTTGGGGGGCTTAAGAAATAGTGAAGACATTATTCAACATTAGTTCGAAGTACATGTATAGTGCCTAGGAAGATAATAGGAGATTTTCTACATGTGTTTTGGGTTAAGAAATAGTGAAGACATTAGTTCGAAGCAGTGGTTGGAAAAACTACATTTTTTTGTAGCGAACTACAACTATAACTACTTTGTTACAAATGTAGTTAACTACAACTACAACTACTTTTTTCAAAATGTAGCAACTACAAACTACTTTTGAAATGTAGTTGCTACTTCGCTACTTTCTAAAAAATAAGTAAATAAAAAGCATACATAATAGGTTGTCCCTCAAAAAATAAAAGTCAATTTTAAGTCGCATACCCTCTTGTATTTTTCCTCTTGTGTCAAAACAATCGTGAAAAAAAGTTTCATATAATTTGCACAACGGCAACCCGTGCCGACTTGCACCTGAAAGTGTAAAACAGTACTTGTATGCTAGGCCAAATCGAAAAAACGAAAAAAACATTTTTTAGAATCTCGAAATTTCTGTTGAAAAAACGTTTCCCCTGTACCCAACACCCCAGACATGTACCACAAGAACATTTATGCAAATGAGAAAAACATTTAAATATGCCACACTTGACCTAAAATTTATAATTTTATTTAAAAAATTGATTTTTTTTTTCAGTTATCTTTTTAAAACTTACATATAAATTTAAATAGAATATGAAGTTCAAAAATTACTGGTGAACAAACACATTTACAGATCAACAATTCAATTACAAACGAATAATAAAAACATAATATATTTTAAATGAAAAATTTAAGTCAACCTGGAAAAAATCCATATCTTCGAGTACTATGTGGGAGACTTAAAAATTGCAGGAAAACAAAAATTTCTATTGAACGCTAATTACCCACTTTTCTACTTTACTGTTTATTTTTTCAGCTTGATAATTTTGTAAAATCTTACATTTCTGAAAATATGTATCAAAAACTTAATTTTTTGATGAAAATTATAAATGTTAGGCCACGTGTGGGATATCTAAATAGCTTTTAATTTGAATAAATGTTTGTGGTGCATATGTGAGGTATAGGAGCAACGTTTTATCAACATAAATTTTGAGTTTTTAAAAAAACATTTTATTTTAATTTGACCTAGCATTACAAGTGCTGGTTCTCACTGTAAGACATAATCGGCACATGTTGCCGTTGTTCAAATTATATGATTTATTATTATTTTTTTTTTTTTTTTTTTGACGTAAAAGGATAAAATATAAGAGTGTGCGACTTGAAAAATCAACTTTCGATTTTTTTTTTGGGAGGGGGGATACTCTAATACACACACACACCGTATGAGGATTGAACAAAAAAAGATTGATTAATAAGCTCATCAGAAGACACTAAGAAAAATGCCCGTTATCATACTCTCATACACTGTAATGCTCGTATTTATTGTAAGTCCTCCAGAACAGTTCAATTTTTTCCTTTTCTATAACATTTTCAGTAGCTTCTTTTTATTTGGTGAATACTGTTGAAAATTTAAGACTCGCTAAAATATTTTTGTTTTTCAATCTTCGGTCTCTTCATATGAAATTCACAAAATTTTCAACTCGCGAAATCACCGCTATCTTCATTTTCGCGAAAATAAGTGCTTTTTTCCATATATAAATATTGGCGAAATATGAAAATTACGATGACAAACTAATGGCGTCAAACAGATAGAACGTATGACGTCAAAATGAAATGCCTGAGATCAGCTCGTATTTTTATGAGTCTTATTTCTCATTGCATTTGATGATGTACTTGTGTAAAATTTGCGCCAGTCAAATTCGTTTGAACCTTGATTTTTCTTTTTCAGTTTATTCAAAAGTAGTTTCCAGAAATCGCTACAAACTACTTTTTTTTTTGCAGTTAACTGCTCACTACACTACTTTTTTTAAAAAGTAGTGCGCTACACTACAAACTACTAAAAAATGTAGCTACTACAGTAGCGTCGCTACTTGTAGCGCGCTACTTCCAACCACTGGTTCGAAGTAAATATATAGTGCCTAGGAAGATAACAGGAGATTTTCTACATGTGTTTGGGGAATTGACTTAAGAAATAGTGAAGACATTATTCAACATTAGTTCGAAGTACAGTAAAACCTGTAAAGTTGACCACCCTTGTAAGTTGACCACCTGTCTATGTTGACCACTTTTGTTAGGAACGGAATTAGTCCTATCTCATATAATGAAGGAAAACCTCTGTAACTTGACCACCTCTCTATCTTGACCACCTGTCTATCTTGACCACTAATGTACGCCAAATTTGGTTTGGAGTATTGTAAAAAACCCTTTGTAAGTTGACCACTTGGTTTAAAACTTTCTTCAGCAAATTATTTTATTTTATTATCTATTTATTTATTTATTTATTTATTTATTATTATTATTATTTTCTTTTTTATAGCTTTCCAAGAATTTTTAATGCTTTGATGACAGACTAGCATTTTACTAACTAAGCAGCAGCATAAAGCTTATGCTGCTCTTTATTCTCCAAACTTGTTTTTCATTTGTTCTATTTCAGATAGCTTTTTGTACTCTGTTCAATGAAAATAGGTATCAGTAGAAAAGTTCCAAGTATTTTCTTTCAGTTGCAATATGTTGTGGCAACACAGGCATTGTGCTACAAAGAGCAGGCCCGGATCTATACAGTTTGATCCCCCCTGCTACAAAATATGTAGGGCCCCTCCCTAGTGGCCAGCAGTGTCTATTTGTAAAGTGAATAAGTCTTAGTGCTAGTTTTTTTCTTTTTTTTCTTCAATTTCTAGGGCCGTTAGCCCCTTTAAGAACGCAGGCCCCTCGCACTGCGGATACGCGGATCTGGGCCTGCTAATGAGTAAAGTTACATATTTCTAGCGCAAGGGATTAAGAGATAGGACATTTTAATTTTGCCTTTATGAACTGGGAGAGTCGAGCTTGTTGCTCTTTGTGCTATAAGTTTTACATAAAAAGGCTTCAAAAAGAAAATTAGTTTTACTTGTGATTAATAAAAAGTATGAAATATTAAAATTAATTGAAAATGGAGAAAGTCAGAGAAAATTAGCTGACATATATGGAATTTCTAAAACTACAGTGTCTAATATAGTTAAAAACAAGGGAAAAATAACAAAATTATTTGAATAGTATTTTTAATTATTGTTTCCTTTTCAATGATGTTAAACAATGAAAGTGAGTTGAATAGAAAGAGTAAGGGTGAATTCCTCAAAAAATGAATACATGGTGCAAGAAATGACAAAAAAAAAATCATTACCGCCCTTTATAAGTTGACCACCTGTCTAAGTTGACCGCCAAAGTACTGCACCGCAAGTGGTCAACTTACACAGGTTTCACTGTACATGTATAGTGCCTAGGAAGGTAATAGGAGATTTTCTACATGAGTTTTGGGAATACTTTTTTACTCTACAATTTAAGGCACGCATTATATTATAACTAGAAAGTTGCCCGTCAAAGTATGACGGGTGAAAATTGCTTCTCTTCTTCCACATTTTAACGAAGGTGATACTTTGATAGTTGAAATTTTAACCCTAACTCCAGTGGATTAACCCTTAACTCCAGTGGATTAACCCTTAACTCCAGTAGATAGCGTATGACGGTCTTACCAGTAAAACAGTTAAGTTGCCGGATCGAGTTCAACCTTGTCACAATAAAGCCTTTCCCTGCCTGTTAAACATTATGAAAACAAATTATCAAATTACCATGCCGTGACGTGAGTTTCATTGCTGAAACACGCGCGTTACTCGATCATTGGCAATTATATAAATGAGGATGCTTTTATTATACTTGTTCTGTCGAGTAGGTCGGTCGGCTGGTTGGTTGATTGTTTGGGACAAGCTTTTTAATCGATGCCAAAAACAAAAATGAATAATAACAATTATGAAGTTAATTGTTAATGAAATTAAAAATTAGTGACACTGTGCTTAAGGCTTTACCTAAGCAATCATGGAATTTTGGATAATGGACTTTTGAAACTTTACTAACTTTGAAAGTAATGCAGGTTTTTAAAGTCTTCCTCGATTCAAGGCATCAACTTAAAAGCATTTTAAAAGCATTTTTTCACTCTCTTTTTAAATCCTTTTACCCTGATACATTATTTTCGAGAAAAACTTTTTAAAGTTTTCCATATTTAACGCTTAGATAAAACTGGGCGAAACAAAAAAAAAGGAAAAAAGGAAAAGTCAATTTGAATTTACTTATATGCCAAAATTCGCGTTTGACGACTTCAAAGTCGATCGTTCTCGTGTCTTAACCACCCAATATTTCCGTTTTCTTAAGCATCAACTGTAGACCATTGCACGGAAAACAGACCTGTACATGACACCTGCATTTATTTATTTTTTTTTTTTTTTTGTCCTATAAATGTCAAATCTGTATTTCATTTTTTCACTGCTCATGACAGTTTTATATTTCATTTTAAAAATAATAATTAAATTTGGCAATGAACAAAACTTCCTATTCAAGAAATCGCACATGTATTTGAGCTTTCTTATTTAAAACACTTTTTATAACTTTATTCATTTATTTACTCATTTATTTCTTATTTTATAATTTAATCTATTTAGTGATTTATTTATCTTTATACATAAATGGCTACTTCTGTATGTATGTCCGGGGTAAGCTGCAAAACTTCTAGACCGATATTAACAATTTTTTCACCATAGATAGCTACATTAACAGGAAGTAACATAGGTTATAATTTATTTCTAAAAAAATCGGTTTAAAATAGTTATGATGGAAAACTAAATTTCATGTAATTTCCCCATTAAATGAACAAGTATAACACCCATTGTTATAAAAAAATTCGTTGCCTTACAACAGCAATATTAATGCTTATCATAGTAATAAAAATTTTGAATCAAGGCTTCTCTGGAGCAAGCATGAAATGCATTGCTTTCTTAGGATTTTTATCCTCATCTTTGTCAATAATCGATGACGGTACGAAGTAAAAGACAATTGATTTTGACAGCAGTTGGAAAATAGAAAGTGTTTATTGTCAAAAATAATATAGGCCTGCAAAATTCCATTCATCGCACCAAGAACCCACAATAATTGAAATTTCTCAAAACAACTAAAGCGAGTATGTTGGGATTGCGGGGGGGGGGGCTACATTTTTTAAAACCGTTTGTATTTCAATAGCCGTATAGAAAAAGCTTTAGATTATGTTCACTAAAAAAAACTGATAAATCTTTATAAACAAGTGAAATTTCATGTTTTGGAAATTCTTCAAAATTTTTTGCATAAATGATGTGCTTTCGTTTCTAACTGAATACTATTTCGGTCTTTATACTTATTACTATTTTACTTTTATGAATGAATCACATCAAAGTGGGGTGTTTGGAGTTCTTTCAGTTAAAACAGAAAACGAATGAAAGTAGCGATTGTTTCTCACATTTATTACTGACCTAGGCAACGCCGGGTATTTTTGCTAGTTATTATATAATTTCTTTATTTATTCATTCATTTAGTTATTGTTATATTATTTTTATTTATTTATTCATTTAGTATTTATTTTTTTATTTTTATTTATTTATTCATTTATTTATTTATTCATTTATTTATGATTATATTATTTATTTATTCTTACAACATTTATTTATTTACAATGCAAACAATCTTTGAGAGGTAGGAAAATAGTTTTGTGCTTTCTGTCCAATATTTCTATTTTTCGTTTTATCTTATTTGGCGAAAATGAAAAATTATAACAATTTATTATATTAAGGGTTGGAAGCTTTTATATTATCCAAAAAATGAAGAGCTTTTTTATAATATCATATAACTTATTTGTGTTTAATAAGTAGTTTGTTTCAACTGGTAGGAGATCGCAATGAAAATTGAGTTAGGAGTCATCTACAAATGATGTCAAACTTTGAAGGGGGTGGGGTTCATGATATTGTGACAGAGTGTGACAAGGAAGAGGGAAGGGGTAACGAAAAGGAACAGCCCACATTTTGTTTGAAATAAAAACATTTTTCAAAACAATATGTTTGCGTAATATAGCACGACATGTGCCCAGAGAAAGGAAAGAGATTTAGTGACACTTTAAATGTGACACTTTGCGACAAGTGGGGTGAGGATGGTCAAATATATTGAAAACAAAATGGACATCTTTTATGGACATCCTCTTATAAATCAGATGGACTTAATGGATAAATAGCTTGATTTTAAATTTTTCCTTTTAAACACAATGATCGTTATAAATTTCTGAACTCAAATGCTTATCAATTTGAAAAAAAAAAATGAATTTGGTATCGCTTATATAACAAGTAAAAATTCTCTTTTTGGTTTAAAGAAATGAACTTTGTTTTAACTGTGTTAACCAATGGAAAGATATGTTTGAAATTTTAAAACACAATCAAACGATGCTGAGACTAACTAGATTTTTTTTTTTTTAAATCTATGTTGGCACATAGGAAAGTCGACTCGTTTAGTTTTGGACGAACTTTATTTATTTTTCGGAACACCTCACAACAACAGACGATACTTATTTCGAGAGAGCAACAGCCTTCACGAAGGAAAAGAAAACCTAAGGTTTCTTGTTCCTTTCCTTCAATTTCAAGGACTCTTTGGAATGAAATATGGGATCGAATGAATGCATGATCCGAAAGGGGTCAAGGAAGGGACACTGAATGTGTCACTACACTTGGCAAGATCCTTACACTCTTCGTTGCGAACTTATAGCTTTGTGGAGAGTTAGTTTCCTCTTTTGCGGAGTTACCTTACTTCTCAGATTTCGATCCAAGTTGAATCGATTCAGGGTGAGCGTGTATGTGAGAATTTCGTTTTATTAATCACTTCCGGCATGTGTTTGACTCTTTGAAGCATGGTGGCTTCGTTTAAAGCCACCAATATTTCATTTTTTCTGCAAACTGACACCAGGGCCGCAGAGAGGCAAGGCGGGCCCCTTGTCAGATATGACGGCGGGCCCCTCCCACTCCGAAAAAAATGAAAAAAAAAAGAAAAGAAAGGGGAGAAAAAGAAAAAAATAGGGATGAAAAAAAAGGGAAAAAGAAGGAAAAAAAGGAAGAAAGAAAAGAAAAGGAAAAAAAATGGGGGAGGAATCAAAACTGCTTACTAGAAAACAAATAAGTCTATTTTAAGTACCACAACAGTAAATACCAAACGAATAAATTTTATTTCATCTTTACATTTTCTCTTATTTCGAGTCCCCCCCCTCCTTTTCTTTCTTCCTTACTTTTTTTTCTTTCTTTGTTTTCTTTCCTTTTTTTCTTTCTTTCTTTTTTTGCTTCAGTGTCTGTCCCCCCAAGGCACGGTCCCCTAGTTTCCGACTAAGCTAACATAGGTTCTTGTCGGACCTGACTGACACAGTGACTTGAACAATCGGCTAAATAAAACGGTTCCGTCAAACGAAGCCACCATTTTTACTCCAAAAATGACGCATTTTTCTTTTCATTGAATACTATTAATGCTCATCCATTTCATAATAATGTCACCATTTGTGCATAAGCCTGATCTTTTTACTCTTTAAATCCCTCTTTTTCCCTCTAAGGGGACTTCGTAAGTGTAGCACGAATGTCCTCCTGGGGCAGACTACCGTTATAGAAGGGTCATGCTGTGGAATGACCCCACTTACTCTTTCCCTGCAAACGAAATTACGGTTTTGGTTGCAAAACATTTGTGGAACGGCTTAGGTATCATGCGAGTAACAAGCACCAAATCAGTCAGGAATAATTGAAGCAGTGAGAAGCAAAGGGATGTAAGTGGATATTTTCACGTTTAGAGTAAAACGCGTTTAAAGATTAACTCTTAGGTAGGCTTTCATTGAAATTTTTTCTAAATCATGCTGTATAGCAGCAACTACCAGGGCTACTAGTACCATCTCTTTCCCCAAGACAGAGGTAGATGTTAACCAACCATGTGTACTGGTTATCTGCAAATTTTTAATAACATAAAACAGATAAGTTCACACAGTTGTCACCAACACTAATTCCTAATTGTATCTGTAATTAAATACAGTTAAACTCCAACTATTCGAATCAGTTCGGACTGGACCCCATTCAGAAATCAAAAATTTGGAAAATTGAATTTTGTACAAGAAAAGGATCTGTTTTAATTAATTATTGAACGTTGCTGAATTATGGGAGAAAAAAAACTATTTTTTAAACAAGAGAGCATTTAATTAATTAAACGAAAGGGCAATACTTTTACATGTTATGCGTATTTTCAAATGCTTTGCAATATATACACATCGAATTTAAAATGAAAGTCATTGCTTGCTGAATATGTCTTGCAAAGTGAACTGCTTAACCAATGGCATAGGTGACACACGGGGCGGTGTCACCCATTTGTGGTTACACCCCCCTCACCGGGAAAATTTTCAAATTTGTAGTCTTAAAATACATTTTAGCTTTCTATTTTTCAAAAACTTGCCATTTCATTTTGGATGTCACCCTCCCAGACGGGTCATACCCGGGGTGGACCCCCCCTCGCGACCCCCGTAGCGACGCGACTGGTTTAACTAGTTTCGCGGAGGGACTAGCTCAGAATCATTCTTTTTTGAATGGCAATGCTGAGAGTGATTCTGAAAATCAGCGATTCGGATAATACGATTTCAGATAATTGGAATTCCACTGCATTACAACGCACTTGGTTTATCAAAATTAACTCAGCGATTTCTTTTGTCAAATCCAAATCCATTCTATAAAAAGGCATCATCTCGTCATCTAATTGGAAAACATAATACAAAACCAATTATATCCTCAGTTCACCAAAAAAAAAAAACCTTTCTCTTTTTCCATAGAATGTTCTTATTCAGACTGAAACTATTCTTAGTTTTTGGTTCCACTGAGATTGAAAGGATTTTAGATAGGTAATGGATCCTCTTTATATCTCATTCGTCCACTCGCCTTTTCGAATAGTAAATGGCTTCTATTTTTAGAGGATTTCGTGGGTGGTGGCATCCTGGGAATCGTGTCTGCAGGAATTCGAAGGATTTGTCGTATCTTGACCTTCGGTTACTTTTCGGATAATCTGTTGCGGAGGAGTAACTTAAGTCTTTTGCCATTTTACGTGAACCCAGTGAGGTGGAGTGATACGATTCTTAATTGCTTTGGGATGTTTGTCTCATTTTAGAAGTTATTAAATCTTACGTTAGGTTCTTTAGTGTTCCTTCGACAGCCGAGATTCTGTAATCGAATTGACTTTTGTGATGTAAATTTATACTTGACTAATGCATTTTAAACTTTTTCACAGACTTTATTTTCGTTTTAAAAGCATTTTTGGTTACTTTATTTGTTTCGATTCCTCCCGCCCCCCCCCCTCTTTTTTGGTTAATTTTGTTCGTTTTTTAATTGTTATTTTTATAACTATTGCTTCTATCCTATTTTTTAGGAATTTTGTTTAAAAGTGTATATATATATATATATATATATATATATATATATATATATATATATATATATATATATATATATATATATATATATATATATATATGCGCTCCCCCCCCCGCCCTAGTTCTTTCAATTGCGAGTCTTTTACATATTTTTTATAAGCACTTTTCAAATTCTATAATAAAATAAAAAAATAAAAAAAAAACTCTAAAAAAAAAAAGAAGTGGCTCGCGCCACTGGCGAGAGTCACTTCTGCCAGCCCGTAGTTACGCTACTGGTCGGAATTCGCGACTAAATTTTCTCAGTTTTTAACGATTAGGCAATTCATGGGGCCCACCTTTTTTCAAAAATTGACATCACACTTATTTCAGTTTCTCCAAAAAAGCGTTGGCATTTATCTTTCAAGAACTTATTTAACAAGCTCCTATTCGGAGAAAAATTATGAATTTCATAAAACGACATCCCACCTAAGCGTTCATTTATTCGTTTTCCACTATATGTATTTCACGTTTAAGAATTGCAAAAGTTGATCTCATTAATTAAGATCCCGATCTGATCTTATTTATTAAGATCTCTGTTGATTGTTCTTGTTAACTAATAAAAGCATTCGGCCAGGTAAGAAGTCTGGCTTCTCTTACTGCTTCCAAAAAATGTAGTTTAGTCGGAATTTGCCTCTAAATTTTCTGTTTTTAACTATTCGGCGATTTATGCCGTCGACCTTTTCTCGGAAATTGTCATCACACTTGATATTTCAGTTTCTCCAAAAAGCGTTGACATTTATCTTTTAGGAGCTCATTTAGTTAGCTCCTATTCGGAGAAAAATTATGAATTTCATAAAACGAAATGTCGCTTTAGGGTTCACTTATTGGTCAATTCACGCTCTATATATAGATTTCGCGTCTTAAAAATCGCAAAAATTGAATCTACTTTTAATCTTTTTAATTGATAAAAGCATTCGACCAAGAAAGAAGTCGGGCTTCTCTTACTGCTTCCGGAAAATCAACAGTTTAGTCGGAATTCGCCTCTAAATTTTCTCAGTTTTTAACGATTCGGCAATTCATGCCGCCGACCTTTTCTGGGAAATTGACATCACACTTGATATTTCAGTTTCTCCAAAAAGCGTTGACATTTATCTTTTAGGAACTCATTTAGGTAGCTCCTATTCGGAGAAAATCCTCTGACGAAGAGGCTTAAAAAGGAGAGAGAGAAAAAATCGGATATCGTCTGCCACTCCCGTACTAGCGCAAGACGACAGACGCATTGTCCGATACAGGCCGGGCCATTGACGCCTACAACTTGGCAGACAGCCAAGAAGAGACCATCTGCCGCCACCAGACGGCGGGAACTCCCGGGAGGAGATTTCCCTCTCTTCTGGTGATGAGGAGGAGTTTTCTCCTAGATCGTTGCAATATGCTCTCATTGGAATTTCACAATGTTAAGTGGGCTTCCCAGGAAAGACCTCAGGAGGTAAAAATACGAGAGTCTTGCAGCAAGAATTTGAAATATTTTCCTCGAAAATGAGTCATGCAAGAATAAAAGCTCGATTTAAAACTATGATTTGGAAAATTTCCTGTCATATATGGGGCAAGTTCAGATGCTATTTTTGGGAGCAGTGTTTTTTACTTAAAAACACATGAGGCAGGGAGAAGCAAAGGGATTTATAAATGGACATTTTCAAGTTTTGAGTAAAACGCGTTTAAAGATAACATCCTAGGTAGATTTTCATTGATTTTTTTTTTTTTTAATCATGCTGTACAGCAGCGCCTACCAGGACTACTAGTACAATCTCTTGCCCCAAGACAGAGGAGAGGTACCCCTACCATTTGTACTGGTTGTCTCCAAATTTTAAATTTTGCCACTTACATCCCTTTGCTTCTCACTCCCTCATATGAGCATACATTTTAGTAGGAATAAGGCTCCTCTACTACTTTTATGCCATTTTTCTTTTTTTCTCCATTCCCTTTATTTTATTTTATTTATTTTTTTTTTTTTTTTTGGAAATTTATAAATTTATCCTTTTAGCATGAAATATGCATGTGCCATAGGTTTGTATTGATCAAGATTTCTAAAATATAGAGATCTAAAAAGAATCTGAAAAATCTTATAGATGTCTAAAAAATATTTATTAGTAACTGATTGTCATTCAAGGCAAAAGCTGCTTAGGTAATTTTTTTCGAAGGAGAAATTTTTTTAAACCAAATATACTAACGAACTTCAAAAAGGAGGTTGTTCATACAGTATGTATGTTTTTTGTTTGACAGATCATAGCGTCTCACTTAGTGAACGGATTTCGAGTATTCTTTTTTTTAATGTAGAGAGGAAGGTCTAACTTAAGTCCCATACCTTTGATTGACCGTGTTTACCCTTTTCAAAAAAGGTTACGAGTAAAAAAACAGTAACTTTCATTATATTTCTCTATTAAATGATGAAACCATTAGTTAAAAAACGTAGTTGCCATAAAACATTACTATTGCTAGAAATCATAATGACAGTTTTGAATGAAGGCTGTCTGAAATAAGAATGAAGTTCATTCACTATCATTGCTCATGTGGTATTTGTATCTTAGTCTATGCCAATGATAGATGACGGAGCCAAGTAAGGAGACATAGGATTTTTATGATGAATAACGCGGAATCTATTGTTATGAAATATAAGTTAATTTGGAAAACCGTTAATGTTTGAATGATTCTAATTAAATTACATCGTAAACCCTAGAGAGAAGCAAATATTAGATTTTTTTACAATCGCTTAAAATTTCAGACGCATCGATAGTTTTTTCTTTTCCTTTTTTTTTATGAGGAGCATTTGTGTGAGGAAAAAAAATGAACTGAAGTTTTGTGATGGCAACATCGTACTATTTCTGAAATACACATTTACGCTAAAAAGAATAAAGGAACTGTTAAAGAAAAAAAAAACGATTTTAGAACAGCAGCTGGAAATTACTTTAAAAAGTAAAAAACAATTTTATTCTTTGGACAGCATTGATCCACTTCCTTTTAATAATTTTTGAAGTCGACGCAAAAATAATAGATATAAAATCATAACTGACCATTATTCAAATACATATAAATTTTAATGAACCTAGGTTATTTAACAGCATTCGCCTACATTACATTGATAATAACAGAGTTGTGAAACTGTGCAAATGTTTCATTCTTAATTTTAAATGGTTTTTCTGAAAAATATAAACTTTTTTTTTTTTTTTTGCTCACTTCAAAAATGATGTTTAAAAGTGGTAACAAAAGTGTTGAAAGAATAAAATTATTAAGAACAATTTCCGGCTGCAGTTTTGAAGTTGGTAATGTCCCCCCCCCCCCCGTCATTTTTTTTTAACTTCATGTTCCGTAACAGTCAGTATCTAAATGTCAATTAAAACCATCAAAGAATAAAATTACTTATTTTGCTTTTGAGAGAAATTTCTAGCTGCAGTTTTGTGAAGCTGATTCTATATTTTTTTTCTTTCAATTTTTTTTAAAAATTTATCATGTTTTGTACCAGTTAGTAGCTAAATGACAATTTAGAGGATAATAAAAAAGAAAAAAAAACATTTTTTGAGTACATTTGCATAATTAACTTGAGAATACAATAAATGGCTGACGATTCGGACGCTAATTAACCAGATTTATTACTTTTTAAAATAATAAGCTATATTTAAATATTCGTATTACTTTTAAGAAACGAAAGTTTCTATAATTTTAAAATAGCTTAATTGATAGTAGAAAAGTAATTTACTCCGCCCCCTTCTTTTACTTAACGATACGATAACGACTAGATTAAAAGGCTGGTAATTGATGTTTAAGGATTAAATATAAAAAAAAGAAACATTCCCGTTCGCTAATTCTTTGAATTTAATCCTCTTATAGGCCAAGACAAGAGATTTCTCCTGATACAAATTTATTTTAGTCCCAAAATCAGTCTAGACAAATAAATTTCTAAGCTCAAGATTTAAGTCTATTCATGTTATTTTATCGAAACGTAATATGACTGAAATTAAATTAGGATTATTCAACCTAATCGTCAAAACTGCTCCATAAGAGAGTTCCTAGAGAGATCTATTTTTGTTAAATTACGAAAAATTTGAAGAAACTCAGATCAGGCCAAAATTCCGAAAACGCTAGGTATACTCTTATTTTGTTAAATTGTAGCAGAATTTATGTATGGTAGTGATTAGTTTATAAGTGTTAATTAAGCTACATTAGTTTGTGAAGGAAATTTTCGGAATTTCTGGTGAAAAGTGTCAGGTTAACAGTAGAGGAAAACGTGTAAATGTGGGCACACTCTTTTAATTTGATATAAGTAAAGTTACTTGCAATTAGAAAAGTTCTAGATTTTTGTCTTTTTTAACAACTATATCAAGTAACAAGAAATATCCAACGATTTTTAGCATATCGTTTATATTTGCTGTTATTTCTCAGCACAAAGGTATTTATTTATCTATAACAAGTCTCCTAAATGAGAGAAGGGATCATGATTAATATCAATGATTTCATTTCAAAAACGACGATTTACAGAAAGCTTTTAAAAAAGCACCAGGAAAAAATTGGGTGTAAATATGGGTCCTCTCCGAAAAAAAAGGTCACTAAAATGGTTACCAAAAAACAATATAAAATTATAGGGGGATAAAGGGCAAAGTGAAATAGCGGGGCAAAGTGAAAAGTGTAAATATTTACTCTGCGTTTAGCGCCACCTTTCTGGTAATATATTAACAACGTAGTTGCACATTTAGTCTATTCCAATCAGGAAAAAATAACGCCGAATATGAAAGCATATGATAAAACAGGCAATTTTCAAAAATTGATATTCTTACTGTAATAATTGTTGAAAGTCAAAAATTATTTTTTATGTTACAAATTGTTAAAGTTCTTGTTGTTAGAATTTTTAGTATTAATTGAGACCTTTTAATATGCAATACAATATTTATTTAGTTAATATCAAGCCAATTTGTGTTTTGAATATTTTGCTCAAGTAGTCGAGTACATGCGGGGCAAAGTGAAATAACTCATTTACATCATTTCGTTTACTCACTCAATCTTTTACCAAAACACTTACGTATTTATGTATTAATTGATTTATTTATATTCCTTCCTTCAGTAATTCACTCGTTTATCTATTCATTCTCTTATTTTCTTATTCATTCATTCTATTATTCACTCATTTATTTTTCTTCATACATTAATTAATTAAATTATTCATTTATTGTTTCGTTTTCTTTTCATTTATTCATTCAATACTTTATTTACTGATTCATTTTATCAAAAATACTTTTTACGATCAAATAGAAACTATTTCATCAGAAAAAATTTTATTTTTCACTTTGCCCCACTGAAAAAAAAGTGAATTTTCCACTATTTTTTGAAGGCTTAAAATTACTACCGAAAATAGAAAATAATGTTTCAATGAAAGTTTTATTATAAAATACAATGTTCGTTCTTTTTGTACTGTAATTTTCAATGTAAATTTTCAATTTGTTCATTTTGAAAAAGCTCAGTCATCTTAGCCATTTCACTTTGCCCCACGTTCTCCTAAAAAGTGGTAGGGAATGTATATATTGCAGGAAAAATGTGTTTACATAAATCATTAACATAACTGACTCTTTCTGCTCTTGCACACTCTAAGTGCACCCACATTTGGCACATAACTCATTTCACCCACACCTCTTCGCAAGAGAGAATTTTCCATCTCGAAAGATGTAAGTTGCATTGCTTGAGCAATAATTTTTGTTTTTTAAATAGATGTGGCATAATTATGGGCACTATTTAAATGGTCCCCATATTTACCGTAGGCCAGCCGTCTTGCATTCTAAAATGTTTTCGTTTCAAAAGATTCGGGGTAAAAGAGTTTCTTTCTGAACGCCCCCTTAAAATTGAACGCCCCCCGAGCCCATATTTACCACCAACTCCAACTAACAAACGAACAATTTCATCAACTTAAGTAAATGACAGTCTGACTAATAACAGGTCCATTAAAATGAGAGAAAATATTCAGTAAATGTCGTACTCGAAGTGAAATCGTGCTAAGATATTTTAGAATAAGAAAAGGTATTTTTATGAAAAAAGCTGATGTCCTCACGTCAAGTGAATAAGATGTCGTCACTAACCAGGAAAAATTAACTTCAAAGAGAAACAGAAAGACAGAAAAGTTCAGCAACGAAAGTACGTAGTTGTCCCATCAAAAACATATTATATGGGAAAGAAAGTCCAAAAGCTCGTCCTAAGTAAAGTCGTGATAAGTTATTGTCGGATAAGAACTAGTATATTTAAGGAACAAATTTTGTGTCTTTGTATCAGGGAAATAACATATCATCACTCAATATAACAACACAGAATTTCGCATCCTCGTCCGATGAAAAACAAATTGAGCAATTAATGCACGTATCTGTCTCTGTAAGAACAAGTTTTATAGAAAAGGAAAGTTGGAAGATCATTCCAAATGAAATCCTGTCAAGCAATTTTAGGGCAAGAACAAATATTTTTATGAATCCGAATTGATGTCCTTGCGTCAGGGACATAAAATGTCATCACTCAATGTAACCACATAGAATTTCGCATCACAGCCTGCTGAAAAACAAATTGAGCAATTAATGCACGTATCTGTCTCTCGAAGAACAAGTTCTATCGAAAAGGAAAGTCGGAAGATCACCCCCAAGTGAAATCCTTCCAAGACATTTTAGGACAGGAACTAGTATTTTTATGGAGGAGAATTGATGTCCTCACGTCAGGGAAATAAGATGTCATCACTCAATGTAACCACATAGAATTTTGCATCACAGGCTGATGAAAAACAAATTGGGCAACTAATGTATGTATCTGTTCCACTAAGTGCATGTTCTATGGAAAAGGAAAGCAGAAAGCCCATCCCAAACGAAAACCTGCTAATCTTTTGTACTTGCCCTAACACCTCTGAAGGAAAAGACTGAGCTTATAAGCTGACAACTGGCACAACAACCCAGGGTTGTCAAAGTTTCGTAAGTGAAAGTAATTATGGCGGGGCCCTTGGCCACTAAGCGGCCAAGGTTGATCCGTGGCTTCAATGGAATTCAAGGAAATTGTCCACTGGAATGCAAATAAGAGTGACGCCTGCTTTTTGGAAACGATAGCTACTGATTTCTTGATGAACTAAGAATGCCATCGTAACAAAGAGCGGTGGGCGGGGTCATGTGTTCAAAAACTTGATGGAATGTTTTGCTGCGTATGTGAAATTCTGTTTTTAACGATGAAATCGTATAAGAAAGATTTCGTTTAAAAAGATAAAGTGGTGCAGTTGAAATGTTGTTTTAAAAAAGAAAATCTTGTGATTAAAATTTCCTTTCAAATAATTCCCTGTTAAATTATGTAAAAATAAGAACGAAAAGTTTCATCAAACCAAGAAGGGAAAAACTGCTTTAATTAGCAAATTCAAACCTACTGATAGGCAACATGATCGTAGTGGTAGAAATTTGAATTTTCCAAATGTTTAAAAAATCCTCACATGAGGCAGTGAGAAGCAAAGGGATGCAAGTGGCAAAATTAAAAATTTGGAGTTAACCAGTACAAATGGTAGGTGAACCCCTCCTCTGTCTTGGGGCAAGAAATAGTACTAGTAGCCCTTGTGGGTGCTGCTGTAGAGCATGATTTAGAAAACAAATCAATGAAAACCTACCTAGGACGTTATTTTCAAAGTCGTTTTACTCAAAACTTGAAAATGTTTTTGCTTCTCACTGCCTCATATGTACAATAGACAATTCACTGGTCGAGTAACGCTGACGTCACCAACAATGAAACTCGCGCCACGGAATGATAATTTGAAAATATGTTTCGGTAATGTTTGACATGCAAAAAAAATGCGTATGTTACAAGGCTGAACTGGATCCGGGAACTAAACTATTTTTCTGGTAAGACTCTATTTTAGGAGAATGAAGAAACAAAAGTGGTCAATAATGAACGCTATCTACTGGAATTAAGGGTTAATCCATTGGAGTTAGGGTTTAAATTTCAACTATCAAAATATCACAAACAGGCAAGTGCTTCGTTCAAATGTAGAAGCAATTTTTACCCGTCGTATCTTGACGAGCAATTTTCTAGATAAAATTAAAAACCATCCGAATGCTACTGTTTTTTTTTTTTAATTGTCTGCCTATGTTCCATATGGGATACGAATAGGTGCCTGAGAAACCACTTTCTTTACTGTGAAAAACTGATGAAACGTGTTATTTACATACAGTCATGAAACAAAAAATCACTGCTTCTAACTTGAATATTACTTACACTAGAGAAAAGCGAAAAACTATAACTTTATATTTGTTAATATGATTTTTATATTTTTGCTTATAAAGTCGAAACAACATTGTTTTTTAAATAAAAATATGAAGGTCTGTAACAATGAAAACATATTTTGCGTAGATGAAAGTCATAATTTTTGTTATGATATGAAATACGAAACCGATGTTTGAAAAAAAAAAGGATCTAAAACAAGACTAGGTTTTGATGGAAAATAATCTAGAAGCACTTTTATGTAAATAGTAAAAATATCAGTTGCAAAGATTCTGTATTTTTCTTCTTTTTTCTATGCTGAGAATAGTCTTTTACATATCTGCTGCCATTCAGTCATATTAAACTATTACATAAAATATTTTCTTAATAATATCATAAAATAAAATAAAGGAAATAATTTTAAAATATATGTTTTTTTTTTCTTTGAAAGTCTGAAACAGAAATATCAAACCAAAACATTTACGTAATCAGATTACATCTTCCACGAATCTCGTGTTTTTGAAACAAAGACAAATCCTATTTCTACGTTATGCAATGTGCCTTACAATGCTGGATATTCCTTAATTTGTTTCTTCGGTCATGCTTTCTCCGTCATACTGCCATATGACTATGATCATCTGGTAACCTCATAATAACGTCGCTATAAACATGTGATTATCGTCATATTTTTAGATGCAATCGAAAAGGAATTCCCCATAATAGCGTTATCACCATTTCCAGATTACCCAGGGCTCATCGAATCGATCCAAAACAATTCTGGTACATAACAAGTACCCTTCCAAAACTATCTCGTCTATTATCTTGGATACCCAAGCGTTAAATGAAGGAAGTTCTAGAATTAAAGCATAAGTTCAAACCGGGTCGCTCGAGAAACAAAAAAAAAAAAGTCTCGCAGCATGTGACATATTCAGGAGTCTTTGTCAAAACTAACTATTCGACAAATAAACTCATCCGTCATATTGCACAATCTGTGTCCCAACATGCAAAGAGAGGTAATTATGTGGAATGGATTTCTTCCCACAATTAAAAGCATATTTCCTCCTTCCTAACGATCCATTAAGAGGTGGTTCTCGGAAGAGGACGTTATTTTTTTCCTTGTCACGAGACGAACACGTGCTGAACTCGGGAGGGGGTGTATTGATGGCAGGTACCTCACACCCTCTATCCCTCCCCCTTTTCGAATCGATATTCTTCGAAGCAGAGATTCTTGAAAAGTTATGTAGTTACCGTCAGTGGCGTACTTAGCATGGGTGCCACCAGAGCGGTCATTTGTGATGTCACCCCCCCCCCCCTATAAACACAAAAGAAAAAGAAATGTAGACATGAAAACATGCAATTCACGCAATTTTCAGAAACGACTACATTTGCGTTATAACGAAATAAAAAAACAAAAAACAAATAAAAATGGGATTCCGGGAGTTTACCCACCGGAAAATTTTCAAATTTGTAGTCTTAAAAATGCATTTTAGCTTCATATTTTTCAAAAACTTGCAATTCCACTTTCGGTGACACTCCCCAGATGGGTGACACCCGGGAAGAACCGCCCCCTCCGCTCCCCCCTCCCCCCCCGTAACAACGACACTGGTTACAGTGTTCATAACGAAAAATCACAATGATGAGTTGGGGTGCCACTGTCACGAAAAGTTAGACTTCTTTACTTAAATACGACAACATAAGATATTTACATTCGAAAGAAGGGAAATAACACCCTGGGCACTGGTGGGAATCGAACTCGCCATTTGGAGCGAAGCTTCTTCCTTGGAAATAAACATTAAGATGCATTGAAACTAACCAGTATAAATTGCACATTTTTGCTTTTTCTTAAGTTAATGCATGTAGCTGTATAAATGTGGAAAATCTTTCATATAACTGCACATTACTGCGTATTCCAATCGCTTTAAGATTTTTTTCCATAAAAGAAAGATTACAAAAACTCTTTTGTTCCTCATAAAGAGCAAAAATTCGAACGACCTGTGGATTTTTCTCGGGGCGCCCGATTTTTTTTTTTTTTTGGGGAGGGGGCATATTATTCATACGCATATTATCTTCTGTGCATAGTATAGCCAAATGTAAAACTGTATCGTGAAAAGTATAAACAATACAAGAACAGTGAGGACATTCGTGTTTTCATTCAGACGCGAAAACTTTTGCTAACGTAAATTTTAAAAAAAAGCGCATATTTTTTTTATTTTTTAGTACATATTTTAGGAGTTTTTAGTGCATATCGTTCGAATTTTTACTGCACATTTCGATGACTTTATTGTTCATAAATCCATGCTCGATTAATTAAAAAAAAGTTGACGGTTGAAAAATCATCAGGAAAGAATTCAGAATCGTTTTTGCAATTGTTTCTATGCTCCCTCACAAGACATCCACTGCTAAGTCAAATCAAAAAATACGCTGCACCTTAGTACAGATTCAACATTGTTAAATTTAACAAAATATGGAATGACGTATCCATAATCAGTTATGAATGCTCCCCACAATCAATTAGACTGCTAATGGACGTCCGTGTGCCACTCTAATCCAGTGGTCAAATAGGCAACTGTTTTGTCTAATGAACCATGAAAGCATATCAGGTGACTCGAGTACGCAAGAAAAGTATTCTAGGCTCAGATGAGAAAAAAGAAAAACCGTGCAGTCGGAGTCACCTTTCTTCTGGTGCATCCTCGCAAAAGCTTCCCCCGTGTCATCCAGAAAGTGCGCAGTTTTTCGAATGGCGCATTATGAGAGGAGGCCAAGAAAGCGTGATCGACCCTTTTGTAGAACTCCTAGTCACGCTCAAGGGGTTGACACGCGTAAAGAAACGCAAGTTGCGAAACTTTCCTCTGCGTCTTCCGAATCTCCTAGACAACCGAATCTTTTGGGGCTTTTTTAGACTTTCTCTCTTTTTTTTTTTCCTTGATGCAACTTAAATGGGGAATAGTGATTCTCCTTGTTGACGATCTTCACGTGTTTCTCTAGATATAAACACGACTCTTGGCATTTCGAAATTTAAGCTTTTCCGAAATTTCAATCTTCTCTTTCCAAGTAGAATGGCTCTTGTAAAATCTTAAACAGTGTTGTAATTTGTAAACTAGATGTTGTGAAAATCAATACATGCTCTTCGTGTTAAACTCTTGCACATTCCATATTAATAGATATGTCTTAGAGAGAGTGCTATAATGAAGTTTTTAATGGACTGGGAAAAAACAAAACCGTAACGGTAAAACATTCAATTTTATTTCCTATTACCATTCACGTAGTTTTTTTGAACAATTTTCATACATTTTGAAACATTTTTCACTTTTGAACACTTTCCTTAATCGCTGTTGGTAAAATCAATTGAAAAAAAAACATAATTTAATTCTAAAAACGATTTAAGTCACATGTAACCTAAACGAATAAATATTTTAATCTCTTCTTGTGTTCCTCATCGCGATGTGATGAATATATTTGATTATTTTTATTTTGAGAAGAACGAATGAACACGTCTCGTTAACTATATTATTTAACAGGTGATGCCAAATAAATTTGATTGTTTTTTACCAATTAAAAAATGTATCATGGAACAAGATGTAGAAACAAGCAGTCATTCTGATGGATGTTATTGCTTTTGGATCGGAAGTCATGAAAATGATCAATCTAACCCAAAAAAAAAAAAAAAACTTTGGTTCATATAAAAGAATGAGGATGAATTAGGTTAGGAATGATGATGTAGAAATAAGCAGCATCTCCCAGAAAAGTGATTATTTTATGAAATAATCACTAATAATAAAGTACAGTAGAGGGTCAACTACGCCAAGAAACATTACGCAGAAAAGTCAATACTTCTTGTTTTACAGATCATGTAGAATCAATGTTCAATTTATTTGACCTATTTTAAGTCAAATAAATTGAAACACATACCACAAAATATGATGTAGAAAGAAGAAGAATTTCCAAAAAGAAATATTATTTCGCATAAATTTGCAAATTCTTCACAAAGCATCAGGCAGAAAAAATAAGTAACGAACCTAAAAAATATCATCACTGTCAATTCATGCAAGTGACAACAGACGATTTAACCAATTTGTCAATTATTTTCTTTTTCCCACCCTTTTTTAAATGCACTCCTGCTGGGGTTTCCGTCGATCAGGCAAAGTCATCGGCATACGAAATGAGATTTCTTCACAGCTCCTTTGGTCTCCATTATCTCAAACATTAAACCCGCGTTATTACTCTCCGATGCACCTGTAATAACTCAATCACGGCTCAAGCTTTCTGGGGACTTTCCACCAAATTACACGTGTGTTTCGCTCACATGAAACTATTTTTGATGAAGAGAATTTAACTTGTCTGAATCGTTCTATTTCTTTTAAGAGGACTTATCACTGCTGGAGCGGATACAAGAGAGTGGCGATGGGGGGCGATTGTCCCTCCCTTGAGGGGCTCTCCCTGGTAATTGAAATTCAGACGATATTCGATTATGTTAAAGTAGGAAAGGAAAAGGAAAGGTTGGGGCACTCCTCCGGTAATTTTTCGAAATTGAAATCCGAAATATTAGTGATCAACATTTGTAAGTCATAGTACCTAGTAAAATGTTAACGATAAAAATCAATCAAACCTACTATTGAAATATTTATAGGCTCGAATTTGCAGTGCCTGGACCATTGATCAGGGCTCGAACAAGCCGAGCGTTAGGCCCGTAAAATAAATGCAAACAAGTGGGGCGTTGGTCTGGAGTTCATAAGGGCTCTCTCCTCCTTCCTCTTCCTATATAGATTACAACCATTCCCATAATACATCATAACAATATTTTAAGCAGTTCTTGTCTTATAGTATGCATATGAATCAATAAATGAACATTTACGTTGATAATTGTCTTCGTTTCTTCAATGTGCACTTCATTTGTATTCCTACTTCTTATTTCGAACACGAAATTATGCAGTAGCTTTCTCTTCAAATGTTGCGATTAAAAATTAGAAATATTAGTGGTATGAATACAAGTAAAAAAACTTCCAAATTTTTCTTTCTTATTTAAATGTAATATTTACTCTATATATAGGGGCCTACGTGGCTTTGTGGTAGAAGCTTTGCTTCATATGCCGGAGGTCATGGATTCGATTCCCACCAGTACCCTCTGACTGTAATTTTCTCTATTTCTGATGTAAATCTTTCTCGTGTTGTCATGTATGAAAATAAATAAAAAAGCCCAACTTTTTGAGGCAATGGCCCCAATCTTTCCTTAGTGTTTAAAACTACGGACACGCAAGCAACAACAACAACTTAATTTGAACAATCTGCGATGTAAATTCAATTTAAGACTTTAAGCTAATTTTTTAATGAAAATCTATTAAATGCTTTATTTAAACCAAAAATAGGAGAAATTTAAAAAAAAAGAAAAAACATTTCAAAGGCTATTTCGTTTTTAGAAATTTTATATTTGAGTCTAATCAATGCTACTTCTATTACTTACGAAAAAACATATGGACCCTAAAAATTGCGGGCCACTGAGCGTGGTTGGACTACGCGTTAATCGGGCTTGCTTTTGTTGTCAAGCTATATTGTCAATCCCTGTAAGTTCTAGCTGTATTGTTGATCATCACTAAAAGTACATTCAAGAAGCTACAAACACATGGCTGCATAGATAAACCAAGGCCGTGGTGGCCTGATCGGTCAGGCGTCGGACTTGTTACCAGAGGGTCCCGGGTTCGATCCCTTTTGATTGAAGATCCACCGTCTTCATTAATGGTGACTGGGGGACGTTAAATATGCTCGTGGTTACAAAGTCCTCCAAGTGAAACGATACTTCTGGGGGTGCTGGACTAGGGAATGCTTGGTTTCTGGTCTGGATCAAAAAACCAGAGCTGTCTTCAGGGTCCCATCCAATTGGTTTAGCCACAAATAGTTGTAGGTACGGGGGACTCTGGAGTAAAAAGTGCATAGATAAACCTAACTTAAATTTAAAATCTCTCCTTGTGTTTAATTCCAGGTTCATTTTAATCAAATACTGAAAAAAATTTAAATAAAAACATTGTTCCTGATTTTCTTACTGTTACATTTTAACAATTATTTATTATGATAGGAAAATATTTTATAAATAAAGAAGTACTGATCAGTCTGTTTTGCGGAAATTCAGACACAATATACCATTATACAGTTGGTACGATTCAAACTGCGTATTTAAAACCCAGCTTAATACGATACAAATCTTTGAGAAAACAGAAACACTTTCTTTTCCTCCAACAGAAAAGAGTGTACAGACATTGCACAATAAAATACTTACAGCAAAACATTGTACCCAATAATCCTGTCAGTTTGGTTGTAAGGTACTGTGACAGAATTCCAGATTAGAAATTGTGCCAAGAGAGCAAGACATTTTCAGAGAACTTTCAGTTGGCTAACTTTGTTGTTGATTAAAGTCAAATTTAACTTTTGGCGCTCAAGTGAAGAGGAAAAAAAGAACCAGTAATCAGATTGTTTCACGAATGTTCGAATTCGTTTGATTATTCTCACTGTCAGAAACTTGATTGAACCAAAAGACAGAAAAAGTTTCAGATGCCTTTCGAATAGCTTACTTTGTTGAAAGTTAAATTCAATTTTAACTTTGGCGCCATTGTGGGGATAGAAAAAATAGCACTAATAGGAATGTTTTATGAATACTCGAATTTGTTTAACGATGAAAATGATAGCAGAAATATAAGGGACTTATTTCGTAGCCAGAAACTTGAATTAGAATTTTTGGGAAATTAAAAAGCATAATAGGGAAGAGTGTTGCATCTTGGGACACTACTAATTTCTATGAATCTATTTTTAGCAGCCATGTTTTTGTGATCTCTAAGAGTAACCTTCACTACTAAATGGTGCCATAGTAAAAATCAGCATCAAATGAGTAAAATTGACGATTTTGTAAGAGAAAGAAAATTGTATGACTCCAAGGTCCAAAGTAAATATTTTCCTCATTTTAATTTCATTTTCTCTCTTTGTATTTGCAAATTTAATCAACTGAATTTTATTTTGTTATAAAAGAGAAGTACTTTAAATAATTTGCTTATGAGAAAATAATGATAGTGCATCTAGATTGACCATTATTTTGGTTTTTCTTAAACCACGTGTGATTGTACCTCGGGACAGCCTTACACTTTGTACCTTAGGGCACACTCTAAGGTACAACATATGCATGTTTCTTAATAATTAAGATATGTTTAGGAACCTTTTAACAATGTTCTAATCTTATGTAGTCTTTTTAACACATTAAACGTTGGATAATATTTCATAATTCATTATTCATGACTTAATTCATTAATATGATTTTTTTTTTTTTTTGGTGCAAAATTGGTTTAAGTATATGGCTGTTTCCTGAATCATGAAGACGTTTCCATTGTGCAACAGGACGTGTCCCAAGGTACAATAGGATGATGTACATTGGGACAGCTTGGAACTTTTACTTTAAATGGCTGGCAACATTTTATTTTCAAACTGTCTGAATTAAAATATATATATATATATATATTGCATAGAAGTATGTTGCGGTATTTTAATGCGACTTTTAGATTTTAAATATGATTCAAATAATTGACGATAAAAATTAAAATACAAAAAGTGTACCAAGGTACAACACTCTCCCCTAATAACTAATTAGTAGGTGAATAAAATAAAAAGTTAAGAAATGCTGTTGCGTTTTTTTTTTTTTTTTTTTTGCTTAAAACGTTTGATTGCAATCGGTTAAAATAAATTGGAAAAATATTAGAAGCACTTTTAATATTGAATCAATATTGCAAAGGTACAACAATTTTCAGTGTACAATACCTAACGAAAAAGTCACCGGAAAGAAGAAGTAAACAGCATATATTTCAGAAGACTGGTTTAGTTTACTGTTCCAAACAAACCAAGACAAAAACTTAGGCGAAAGAAAGAGTTGAACAACTTCTTAATCGCAAATGGTAAAACGAAAAAAATAAGAAGAAAGAAACATTCGAACTACTGAAATCTTTTTTACCTCAACAGGTAAAATACAAAAATCTGGGAGATAAAATAGTCGGACTGCTAATAGTTTCTCTTCCGCAACAAGTAAAATACAAAAGCCTAGGAGAAAGAAAGAGGTGAACGGAACAGTTTCTTAGCAGGTACAGGTTAAGTGCAATAATCTTCAAGAAAGGAACTGTATGACTGCTTGAAGTGTCTTTATCGCAACAGGCAAAATGCAAAATTCTGAAAGAAAGAAACAGTTAAGAAACAGTGTCTTGGCCACTACCGTTAAAATACAAAAATCTAGGAGAAAGGAACAATCTAACTGTAAAAAGTTTCTTTGATACAACAAGGTAAAATACAAAAATCTAGGAAAAAGAAACAATCGAGCTATAAACTGTTTCTTTAATACAACAAGTAAAATGCAAAAGCCGGAAAGAAAAGAACAATCAAAAAGCTAACTTTTTTTTTTAGCCGCAAGAGGCAAAATACAAAACCCTGGAATTAAGAAACATCGAACTGATAAAACTTGGCCGCGACAAGAAAATACGAAAACATCCTGGCGTCTGAATTCTTCAATGACTAGCTATAAAAATATTGTCATTTAAAGTTGATGGCGCAAACAAAAGTATTCTTCGCAGTAGCATTGAAAGAAATGCAACCTTCGTCAACAAAAGTATGAAGCTAACTGTTTCTGATAGCCTCGACATACCATCAATGACCTGTAATAGATACTGATGTCACAGTTTGATCATCCAGCTTATACCGGATGATCTCATGATATTAATATGAAGAAGTATGATTAGAAATAACTCAATAAAAAATTAAAAAGATACCTCAAGGAACTGGCTCTTACAATGAACAATAAGAAGCTTTAAAATGATTTCGTACAGTCTTTCTATAACGCACTCCGAATGTAAATTGTAAAACAAAAACATTATAACAGTTTTTTGTCACAACTAGGTTTTGCAATGTTATATTTTTACTTCCTTTTACAAAAAAGGAAGTATTGTATTCGCGAAAACAATTTCACCCAAAAATCGGCCTTAATTTCCATTTTGCTCACCCGCAAATAAATGTTGAGTCTTTTTTTCAACCCGACCACACGTGGATATGTGCCTAGGAACGTACAGACACCCGAAATATCCATTTTGACGACCCCAGAGTTAATTTGAAAGCGTTTTCTCGTGACGTCTGTATGTACGTATGTATGTGCGTATGTGCGTCTGTGTGTATGTGTGTATAATGTGTGTATGTATGTCACATAACTCAAGAACGGAATGTCCTAGAAAGTTGAAATTTGGTACGTAGACTCCCAGTGGAGTCTAGTTGTGCACCTTCTTTTTTGATTGCATTCGTACGCTTCAAAGGGGGTCTTTTGCTCTTTTTAGGGGGGAAATCATTGTTAATTTCAATGTGAACTCACGTGGTGTTATAATTTGGCGGACACTTGGCGATATATCGCCAGTCTTTTGGTCGCCAAGTTTTGTCGCCAACTTGGTGACAAACTTGGCAATTTTTTTTTTTTAATGCTAATTTCAATTTTGCCATTGTTGGTGATATTTAGAGAGTAAGCTATTGAATCATATTAAAACTGCCAATAGTGAGAAAATGACATTAAATTGGAGTAAAAGCAAGTCATGTGATGCACACATCAGCTCGTTTTAATTTAGACATATTTCACTGGAAAAGCTTTTCACAGAAAAGAATGTAAGAAAAGTAAAGAAAGTAGATACCAGCCATTATAGGAACGTAACTATGCAACGCATTATAGAAGAACTATTCAATGCATTTTGGGAAAGTAGCTTTTCAGTGCAGCATGGAAAATTAAACACACAATTTACTGTTTAAAAATAACTGTTTCACAGCAAAGACTGTAAAAAGAGGAAAAGAGAATAATAGCCATTTTAGAAGCGTAACTATGCAATGCATTATTTAAGAAGACCCATTCACTGCATATTGGGAAAGTAGCTGTTCAGTCAAATATGGAAAACTAAACATACAATTTACTGTTGGAAAATTACTTCCAATGGAGGACCAATAAAATGAGAAACCAATTTCATCGTGGAAAATAACTATGCAATGCAATGTAGAAACGTTATCAACAAGCAGTTTGTTGTCAACAGACAAAATTCAACAGGTTAAACAAGGTCATGTTGACCAATGAGGGCAACCCCCATTTTTTGATGTAGGATAGTAAATATTTGCTAGATCTTTAAAGATTCTATTTGTCATTTCATTGTTCATGTTAGTAATTTAAAATTAAAAAAAAAGTTATTAATCATTTGCTTTATTTTTTAAAGTGAAAATTTTCTCTTTGTAATTTTTGCGCTGATTATTTTACGTATTAAAATTAAAAAAGATTCAATTTTTGTTCGCAAGATTCTTTTTTTTCTCTTACAAACTCCAAAAGTCAAAAAGATTCTCTTTGATATTAACGTGGATTGATTTATTTATCAAAGTCAAAATATTCATCAACTTGAAAAGAATCATATAAACTTTCACAAAATTTTACCTAATTTCTTTAAAAATACGCCTTTTGTTCCTAAAACAATTTGTATCCCTTCCCTTCCCCGGGATGTTCTTTGGCTCACAACCCGAGCAACCCTGACCCACTTTAGAATTCGTCCGCCCGACCTCCCAAACCGAGTTCTTCGATTTTTACTTACCTGTCTGCAGCCTCGAGACTTGGCGGCATTTCAATGATGATTTCTTTTTTGTTCGAATCGCTTTTTATTTGTTTTTCACTGCTTCTTTTTCTGTCTAAACGTTTTGCTCTGGAACATTATCCGAAGACGGGTTTAAGAGGGAAAAATTCTACCTCTGTCTCCGATTTCAGTGAAATTCTAGCATAAACTTACAGTGTGGTTAGATTTGTATATTCAACACCTATTTATCCGGTTAACGGACAACACCTACTTCATAACGGTTTTTAATATCAATTCCTGTGTCTCGCTTCCCCCTTGCGTACAGGTTTTACTTAATTTTGCTTTACTCAAATCCAGAACGAGAAATAATAAATGATTCCCATTGAGAACCTCTGGATTAATACTTACTGCTGTAAAAGCTCCTATTTTCGCGAAAATGGAGATAGCGGCGATTTTGCGTGTTGAAATTCTTGCGATTTTTATATAAACAGAACTGGAACTTGAAAAAATATATGTTTCGTGAGGCTTAAATTTTTGCGATTGTGACGGGCCACCAAAATCGTGAAAATTAAAGCCTCGCTAAAATAAGTTATTTTACAATGTTTTATTCACCGCTCATATCAAGCAATTTCTCTACTTTATTGCAAGACTAGTTGTTGCCAGGGGTTTCCGAACTTGAAGTTTTTTTTTTGGGGGGGGGGGGGGAGTTCTCAATTTGCTCTTTTGGAGTTTCGAATTTTGCCGAAATATAAAATACGGGAATGCAAACATACGTATACCTAATGACAAGGGGCTTATGAGCTTTTGAAAATTGCAATATTATATTTGTCTAAAAATTTGCCGAATTTCGGTCAAAATTTGCCGAATTTTCGGAAGGGCATAGCGAGCTCCGTGACCTCCCATCAGGACGCCCAGGTAGTTGCTGTTGCACCCAGCTCTATTTGAATTTTAATGCCACAAAGGTGAATCCAGCTTCTGATTTCGGAGAGGGGAATTACCAGAAACTGGGGAGAAGGGTTGAAGCGCAATATTTGACCGCAAATACGGGGTTTAGGACAAATGTTCGGGGTTTTTCGAAAATCGTTGGGACGGACTCAGTTTTTGGTTTTGGAGGGGGCCATTAGTGGAAGGGAAGGAGTTAAAGTGCAATATGCATAAGGGTGATTCTCCAAAATCCTAACAATATTATGTCCCCGTAGCCTAACACAAAAATTGTTTAACCGAGAAAGTGTTTTCATTTTTTTTTATAGTTAGAAATAACTTATCTGATGTTATTCTACTCGTATTAAAACAAAAATTCATTTAGTTTTTTCTACAAAAATTTTTTAATAACCAGAAAGTCACACTTTTGGCGTATCTCCATCCGTTTTTCAAATGGACTTAAATTATTTAAAAATTTTATTATATCAACATTCCACAAATTCAATTTGTAGTACAAAATTAAGCATACTTAAAGGTGTAAAATAGCTTTCTTTAAGTAAGTTTAATTATTTAAATCATCAAGGCACGTCGGTTTAAATTTTGTCCCCAGGTTTTCATGTCATTCTCCTGTCCTAGGAATGAGTTCAATTATTATAGTTTAAAAAAGGAATTTTTAATCTGCTGTTTATTATCACCATTTTGTTGGATTCCTTGAGTATTTTGTTAATATGATTTGTCTGCTGCTCTCATTAAAAATTTGTAGTTCAGGAATAGGGTATGAAACAATTTCGCTGTCAATCTCCTGGACAATATTTCTGCTTTAAATAAACGAAAAATTTTAACTCTAATCATAGTGTGTGGTTGAATTAAGAGGTTAGAACTGAATAATAACATAACTTACTTTAAATATAATCCTGGGTCTATATAACAGGCAACTTGTATGGAACTTGTCATACTCCTGTCCTAAAAAAAGTCATACTCCTGTCCTTAAAAAAAATTCAAACTCCTGTCCTAAAACAATCACTCTCCTAGCATTATTTCTCAAGCATTGGTAATGCTTCGCGTAGAATAGAAGGATTTATTTTCATTACATTAGTTTGAAAATAAGATTGATTGAAAAAAAGAAGGTTAAATTTGTCAAAAGATTAATAAAAAATGTATGAGTGGAGTAATTCTATTCATTTTTTTTTAAGACAAAAGCGTTCCAAAAGAGATTTATTGGTTAGACATTCGTTTACCTAAATGGTGCTGCTCGAGTAGGTAAGTGAAGCTGCTATAAATTTCGCAGTTGCTTTAAATTAAATTAAAATATATGTTATTAATATTGCTGATTCCCTTTTTGTTTTTTACCTTTGTATTTCCTGAACCATAAAATCATTCGCAGATAATGAGAAGGTAACTTTTCTTTTTGTAAATTTTATCATACTGTGCATGGCTATCTTAAAGAAAGTTTTAATGTAGCAATCGGTTTTTTTTTCATTGAAATGAATGTCCGTTATTCGGAGTGTAATCTATTCAGAGTGAATAATATGGAAAAACATATATGGGACTTGTACTCGAAGAAATTGGGAGTGTCTGTTAAGGGAGGTTTTACATAAATTTTGTTTTGTCATTTAATAACCATACTTTTTGGTTAAGGCTTCAGTTATTTCTTTATTACTATAGTTACATTTTAAATAACCCATGAAGAAATTCATTTTGTAACTTTCCTGGTGCTGCTTGTCAGTCTCTTGCTGTATGAAAATTTGACCCCCTGTTGTGAGAGTGTAGCATAGTTAAAGTGAGTTCCCTCTATTTTCCCCTAAATAAGTTCCTAACAAAAGTCAAATTTTTTTCAGCACTTTTATTTTTTAAAAAATTGTGACTGGAAAATGTCAGGTTTTTGGAGAATCACCCATAAATAGGGAATCTGGGGTCAATGTTTTAAAAAATAAGTTCCCAAAATTCAGTTCTAGGCTATACTATTTAGTCAAATAAGAGGGGAGTGTCATGGCCCTCATGATTTTTTTTTTTTTTCATCTCTCAGGTCTGACCAGTGACAGTTATTTCGTACGGGCGACAACATCAATATTAATGAAAATTTATGAGAGTTATAAACTAATAAATGTTTGATAATGATGCTAAGATATACGTGTAATGAAGAATTTGCAATTTCTAAATGCAATTTCCATTTAGAAGTAAAGGACCGAAAGACGAAACGGAAGTTTATATAAATTTTTCCGAAATTTAAAATAAGCAGATCGAATCTTTCATTGGTTAAACCCAACTATCGAAGAATGAAGTGACTCTATTTTATTTTTATAACAAGCAGAAAAGAGAAATTACAAAGTGCGAGTGTATTTATTATCTACCAAAGTACACTTCCATTCGCAGTTCAAAGGAACTATAGGAGGCTCTGCAACCTCTAATTAATGGCGGCTGAAAGAGGTTAAACCAAGACCATTTACGTAATATAGGACCTGTCGAATGAGACACCTGCCTCGCACGCACAAAATTGAAGCGTTTTTTCTATTTGGCTAATTTCTTAAATGACTAGCAGTAGAATTTCAAACTGAAGCTGAGGAAAAAAAAATTGAAAAACAGACGACATTTAGCAGAATAAATATTTCAGTTAAATTCATTTCTACGCGGATTAGACTTTCCACTCTGATTATAGCTTGCTCTGACGATGAAAAAAATCTAGCTGACATTAGATAAAAATAGAATTTAAAAACTACTTGAAACGAACATTGCACATGTTCAAGTTGTACTACGAACTTTGAAAGAAGGTCTTCTTGTGCAGTTTTTTACGAGCATTAATACGCTGCGAGAACAGAAAAGGTGTGACATTTTTTTATTTCTTTTTGGAGGTATTCCTAAGTTTACACTTTTTGCTTAAATTAGAATTTAAAAGGCAAAAATTTGAAATTTCAAGAAAACGCTTCGAGGTGCATTAGAAAATGACCCAAGGTACTTGCAATCAAAATTTCATATGCTGGATCTTTTCATCTAGGCAGGATGCGACCGACAAACACACGCAAACTCTCTGTTTAATGGATATAGATCAATATTTCAAAATTCCAAAATACGTTGCTCTCGTGGTGTTATGACAATCAGGGCCAACAAGAGGCCATGTCAACCTAGTCGAAAGCAAGGACCCCGACGTATGAGGGGGCCAGGCATGGAGTTTATTATAATTTTTATAAGTTTTAGCGGGGTGGAGAGACCCCGTCAACCACACTGATAAGGGGCTCGTCTTGGCTCTCGGCGGCCCTGATGATATTTATGCAAAATTTCTAGCAGAGTATCAGGGGTGCAAAAAGAACCGTAGTGAAAAGCCCCTTGAGTTAGAAAACTTCGAAAAGAAATTTTGTTTGAACCAAAACAATGTGCAACGCTTGAAAATGAAATAATACTTAACATTCAAAAGACAAATTGTCATTAAAGATTAATTATTGATGTATTAAACTAGAAGTGATGCGCTATCTCAATCCTTATTTTTACTAAAGCAGTCTTAATAAAGCTTTTTATAAAAGAAGTTTTTAAAAAACCGTACATTGGATTGTTCCATCATTGGCGAAATTTTCATTTCAAGATTTTTCTCGCCAAGGCTGTCTGTATACAATATTTTGCCCTGAAACTCTGGGCGTAAATTAATAAATCTTACCCAGGCACTTTAACAAAGAATATTTGTTCTGTACACCGCCTTGAGACAACCTCATGAGTAATAACAAAGATTCCTTTAAAAATGATGAAGCGTTTAATTCTCCTTCTTCAACAAAAAAGAAGACAAACCGAAAGAAAAACTAATTAGTCCATTTTCAAGACTAGCGTATTTTCTTACCAACCATTTAGTGTCTGCCATTCTCGAAATGTGGGACTAGAGCCAAATCTCTTTAAACCTCACATTAAATGACGTTGGCATTTGGCCGAACCGAGCTTTCCGGTCAGGTATGGCTTAAGATAATAACTTTAACAAAGCAAATTTGGCATTAGGTGAAGATATCTGGCTCCACATTTCGCCTGAGTAGCTACAGGTGAAAATTCGAACGCAGAGTATTCGCTGCGAGGATTCTCCTGCGATCATTTAAACTTAACTATCTGGAGATCTATTTATTTCTATTGCTGTCTCATTGGACAGAAATTCATCTCAACTGCTATTTGAGGCAGGAATCCCCGGAAGTATAATTGTTTTAAGAATCGACCGGAGAATTAATGTCGTCTGTATTCTAAGGCAATAGGAATCTTTCTCGAACTGAGTACACCTTTCCGAAAAATATTTTACTCATTTTTCAAGGGGAAATTACTTATGATGAATCTGCTGCTGAGTCAGACCCGTGGTCTTCAAAACTCGTGGACTTATTGGAACTCTTAGAAGAACTACCAGGTTTCCGTGGAATCTTAAGATACCTTTATTGATCTAGATATGAAAAAAGCATTCAAAATAGCATTCAAATAGATCGATTTGTCATGAGTATTTTATGCTAAGAAAATTTCCGTACCTAATAGCAAAACTGACGCAAGTCCAAAAATTGTGATTTTCTGTTAAAAGTGCATCGTATGTATAGAAACCCATTCCACATCGAGTCATGCGAATGCAATTCTTAAAATAAAATCCTTTTCAATTTTTACCAGGGTTGAAAGAACGCTCGGTAGATCCTTTATATGCGTAAAAAAAAGTTTGTCCTCTCTCCGGTAAAATTACTACAATGTGACTTACGTACTTCTGACTTTGAGCTACAGCTTTTTAAAAAGCTATATTTGTATTGAATTTGTTTACGAAATTACTAAAGGTACAGCATTAATTCGTGCACCAACTATACATAAATTCCTAAGTCATAATAAAGAAAAATAAGAAACGTGCACACTGAACTGTGGTTTTTTTACTCAAATATTTAATTTTGTGAGTCCGTAGGACGCTGAAATGAAATATATCCCCACTGTAAAATATGCTTCTTTTTTTTAAAAAAAATTACTTCTGATTATGAATGATATCATCACCAAAAAAAAAAAAAATAGGTTTTGTGATAAATGTGTTATTTGAACAAAATTACCGAATTAAAAAAATGTAAGCATACAGCTTGTCCCCGTTTCACCTGCAAGACCTCCAATTTCTCAACCGTTAGTCCTAGACACACTTTTGTACACTTTTGCACAATTTTGTAGACACTCTCTCGAGCTCTTGATTCTAGCAATTCTCATTTCCAATAAACTATAGGGGCGCTGCAGCCACTGTCTAATGGCGGATGAAAAAGGTAAAACAAACGAATGCCGTAACTTATAACTTGCTATGAAGTTTAATGAATGACAGTAATAATTCATCGTGCTTATGAGAAACTTTCTTTTCTTTTCCTCTGAAATTACATTACACCACAAACTCTCTGAAGCCTGAAATTTTCTCCAAAGAAAACACGTGGAACGGAATGTTTTACATTTTTCTTTAGTATTGTTAATCACCTCAAGGTAGCGTATTCGAGCTCTGGAGTTGCGAATATGTCCTTCGAATCTTTAGCTGCGAATTTTTTAAATATATACCTTGCTTCCACAGAAATCCACAGTAAACCAGGAATTTTGTCCCACACGTGAGAGCTCTATATTTTACGCCAAAAAATATTTAAAAAATTTAATAAACGAACATTTTTTCCCCAAATAAACCACACATACATGTGTGAATTCTTAGTCAAAAGATTTTTGATTATTGCACGTTTTGAAATTAATTACGGATCGGTTACGCACGGGACAAAATGGCTTCCTTTTCGTGGAATGGCAGAATGATTGAATGAAACAGTGAGCTGTATACAGTGTGGTCAACTTATATTGTAAAATAAAAATTAGAAAATTGCCAACGGAGGACTCTTTTTTAAATTCAAATAGACTAAAAACTGCAAAGTAGTGAAGAGTTAACTCTAAACGACTCTTAACTATGAATAAATTTTATGAATAATCACTCCTGTAACCTTTTTCCTCCCTTCTATGACGCATCAGCATCTTTAAGGTTTCTTCCTACGCGTAACTATTTTTCGACGATGGGCGCATGTTAAAGAAGCCACGTATTAATAAAAATGTTAAACGCGATAAAAGTTTTCCGCATTCAATATTGGCTGCCATTCAATGCCGCAATTTTTTACTGCTTTCAAACAGCAATGTTTGTATACAAGTAATCAAAGCTGGGAGCCACTGGAACGTGCGTGCAAAGGCTTTGACTTAAAAATAGGCTGCTGCGAGTTCAAAGGCAGGATTTATTTTTAAAGAGGCATTCTATCTCATACTTTAAACAAAGAGCAGCGTTTGTACACGCACAAGTAGGAAGTTAATTTAGGCGAAATTAACCCTAGCCTCAAATTGAAGGCTTTAGTATGTACTGAAGGAGCACTTTATTTATTTATTTATCGTCTGTGATTTTTAGTCAAGGATCGGAGCGTTTTAAAAATGGAATGCATAACTCGGATGTATGAATCACCAAAAAAGTTTTTTTGGTCGCAGATTTTTTTTTTTTTTTTTTTTTTTATTATTATTACTCATACAGAAGAAGCTTTGTTAATGTCGAGAAAATCTGTAAAAAGCCATTTTTTTAATATTATAAGCAAAATCTAAGACTTTTTTTTTACAAAAAGGCTTTAGTTTCTAGTTACTGTGTTCCATAAGTACCGTTGTCTAAAAACTTTTCAAATTTTAACTTTTATCGTCTTATTAATGCATCAATTATGAAGAATGTCACTTTTTATCATTAAGACGTCAACTTTTGCATTATCCCGGCAAACGTTTTTACGCTCTCCTGCAAAATTGTCATAGTGTGAGTTACGTTAGTCTGGCTTTGAGATACAGAATTCAACATCGAAAAGTTTATAACTTTTATGTAGGCATTTGTTTTATGCCATACTTAAATTCGTTTTTTTTTTTTTTTTTTTTTTTTTTTTTTTGACTTTTCTTTTTACATAGTTTATGTAAAACTTTCGAAGATTTATTTTTTTCTTCCTTCGTCAAACTATAGTATTTATTTCCTTAAACTAAACTCATCAATTAGTTTCTCTGTTTCAGTAAATTTATAGTAAAAGATTTTCGATAAAATATTAGGAACAAATTTATATATTTTGCCTTTAATACATTTCGGAGATACTGCTCTAAAGGAATTCTGAATATGTTTAGAAGCTAATTTTATGCAGCTTCAGCGTACAAAACAAATGTTCGAAAATATTTAGATAATTCTGTACTGTGAAGTGGGCTTATAAGAGGTTTGTGAGCGATAATTAAATTTCTGTTTGTCTTTTTTATAATAGAACAGAACTATTTTTGCAGTAACTAAGACACAGTAAAAATTAAACGAAGCCATTGTAGCCAGCTAGTCTCAAAAGGCGGGGGTTGTCAGGGCGGAGATAGGGGTCAATGCGTCGTTAAAAGTTTCATCGATATTGTTTTCTCTATTTTGGGGGAGGGAGGGGTATCGCTCTTGGATAGGGAGGTTATCTACTGTAAGGGAGTAGGGCTTCCTTCGCTTATACTGGGATGGACTCCAATAAAAAAAAGTTAACATGGACAAGAGCGGATTTGTCAAATTTTTATTTATTTTTAAAGTTTAGGATATCCATGGCACAGGATATTCTTTTGTTTTTGAAAATTAGGATATCCGTTGAACACAGTATACTATATCTACGGCACAGAATAGTCATATCCTAGACTTTAAATATTAGGATATCCATGGCAGTGGATATCGTAAATGTCAAGTAAACAGGAACAAATGTACATGAAAGTAAGCCAACTGTGACATTGCGTAACATACAGCATTACATCATCTGAAAGAGTGCCTCCCCGTCCATTTCATAACTATACTTTTTATTGACATTTAAAGAGAAATAATGAATCTTAAATCATAGAAGAACTGCCGGTAAATATTGGACCCATTGAGAAATGAATGGGCCTGACACCGCACAGCTGTAGCAACAGTTGTGACGTGATTGGTATTTGCATTATTCTCTTTCGGCTAATTGAGCAATGCTGTGTGACCTTTAATGGACGACCTTTATCTAATTCACTACTTCAATCTGGTGCACAGGCAATAATTAGGACAGATGGTGTGATGGGATTTATGCTTCAGAGAAAACATTAAATATAATCTTTGGCGACAGCTAGAATTAAGAAAGATAAACTGGCTCGTTAATATCGTGAGTACAGCGACTTAACATAAATTGATCTTTAATTATGAGGAAAAATGACTTGCTTAAGACAATTTCAACAAGGATTCAATGTTTGAACAAAGCATGGCGTAAGATATTTCCTAATGAAAATTACTTTATCTGAGATATTCCACGTAAATTCAGATAATTTGTCCTGCACGTGAATGGTCTATATTTCGCTTCAGAACGTATTATTAAAACTACATTCATTTATTTATTTGTTTATTTACTTTGCCTGAGAAATCACATATGTATGTGCGATTTCTGAGGCAAAACTGTTCACTTTCAGAAACGTATTTACGCTTTACACACTAACTTAAAAACAAGAAAAAACAATCCAATATCTCAAAAATGGCGATAAACATAGGAGGGCATCCGAGCAAATTTTATTTTAACTGAACTTTACTGAACTGAAAAATTTCACTAGATCATAGGAGCTGTCCATATATTATGTCACTTTTCTTTTCAGCTTTTGACCCTCCCCCCCTTGTCACAAAGTGTCACACTTCACCAAATCCACTCCCCCACCCTTGTCACATGTCACGCAATTTTTTATAACATATTCCAATAAAAAATGCGTGATGTCAGACTACTTGTTACCCCCTCCCTTCCCCTTGTCACAAACTGTCATACATTCATGGACTTCCCCATCTCAAACCGTGACATCAATTGTGGACAGCCCCCAGTTTTCTCAAAGAATGTCACCTTCCGTTATATAATATTTTCGTTACATAAACCGTTCCGTCGATATGGTTTCGTTACACAAGAGGGATTTCCATGTATTTTGAAACATTTGATTGCGCAACAGCTAAAAACGAATTAAACTTCGGGAATGTCATGGGCGCGTGGTGTTGCTGCTTTATGTAATATACCTACATTTCTTTTCTCTTTATTAGTATTGCCCTGCATATACATTTGTTTGAAACTACCCTGGCGCTTTGAGAGAAAACAAGCCAAAGTAATCAAATAAAAGCTTACAATCTAATTTGTTTCACAAAAAGTCATCTTCTGTTTCATAAAAAACAGTGTTTCGCCACATAAACAAAACCAGAATGGTTTCCATATGTTTTGAAACACTTGATTGCGCAACAACGAGTATGAACTGCGTGGGTGGACCAAGAATTTGAGGGAATTGAAAGGGTGTATGACGTTGTAACTTAAAATAGATTTTTCAGAACTTTCGATTTCATTCATTTGTTCTTTTCGTTTTCCTTTTAGCCCAAAACAATGTTTTGTAAGAGGCGAATGGGTCCTTTTATCCAAAGGTCACGATCAGAACTTTTTCGTTACATAAGCCAGAAAGTTCCTACGTCATTTCGACGTCACTGCTACGAAATCATCTAAGAGCACGTGCAGAAAGGATTACGGCAAATAGGAGCGCTCTGCCGCTGTGACGTTTACAAGTGATCACGTGAAACATTGCGTGAAAGTCTGTGACGTCATCAGCAAAGATTCGCAGCAAAGGATTATGATGGAATTCTGATTATGCGCAGGTACATCGTCTGGGAGGAAAAAATGTGTTCTAAAACCAATGCATATTTTTTTGTTTTTTAAGTTTTTCCAGAAATTTCCTTGTAATTTTGTTTTATCTGCTAAATTCACGCGATCATCGATCGAATCTGAAGAGGTTCTTCAAAAAATATAGTTTTTGATACGTTTTCGGCGACGAACTACGTCATTAGTTTCTTGTTGAAGATCAGTTTCGTTTTCTTTTTCGGAAAAATGGAAAGTACCGCTTCCAATGCACAATCACAATTGGTAGTTATGGTTTTGAGAAACTGCTTCCTGCGCTAAATATAAATGCTTCCCACTCCCCCCCCCCTTTTTTTTAGAATTCCATGTTTACTTGCTGGGCTTCAGGAACTTGGGTGGAAAAACCTGTAATCCATAAAATGTATGTGAAATAGTCACAATGTTGCTAATTGAGTTAGAGCTAGATTGCGTGGTTCCAAAAGAAAATATCCCAGCGTAAAACTCTTGCAACATAAACACTTACTCTTTCTGCTTTCACCCCCATTCCGTTTTATTTATTTATTTTGTTGAATTACACCAGAAAGTTGACTGAGTCTTGTTATTTTTTTTTCCTTGCAATTTCTGTAAGTAATTGATTGAAAAAGCATTTGACCCCCGAAAAAAAGAAAAATCATCTTTTCAGAGGTGAATTCAATATAATATTTGTACAAACAATTTATTAACTATATTTAATACAGGATTTTTCATTTATTTGATCCCGTGAGATGCCTTAGCGAAAAAGATTAGAGTCACGCAAAAGCACTTAAATTTCTGGTTACATGACAGATGCAAAATTGAGAAGGTTTAATAGAAAAATAAATAATTAGAAAAGCGCTAAAAATCGAATAATAAATATAAAACTAACTAATAGGTGAATTGGCTGCATTAAAATGTGCATATTGTAGGAACTTAAAGCATCTTATTAACTTTCAAATTTCAAAATGAATGATTGGTTTAAAAAAATTTTTGCAACATTAATATTGTTTAGCGAAAGAAATCAGATTTCAAGATTTTTTAATTCTTTTTTTTAAATTATTATTTATTTAATGTTTTATCTTTATTTATTCATTTATTTTGCAATGTGTCATTGGTATTTTATGTGTCACTTACCAAATGGTCACTTAACCCCACCTTTAAATAAATATTTAAAAAAAAAACAAGTTGTTCGGGAATTTTTGAAATGAATAGCTTGGTTCACTTACGTATTTCGGTGAGAGTCAATGTTTTATCAAAACCAAAATACATATTTCAGTAACTGTTATCCAAAAAAAAAAATAATATTTTGAAATTTTAGATTACAAGATAAAGAGAAAGAAAAATTCCTAACCGTTAATAAAGGTAGTCGAAAATTGAACATTAAGAAAAATTTGATGAATGCAAGAAAAATTGGAAATACGGGTTAAAAATATGATGATACTCGAAACGTTAATTAGATCGCTTTGGGCGAACTTCTGATTATTTTCATATTTTATGATACCTGGAATAGACCATTATTCAAGCTTAATCACATAAAAAAAATACATTATATCAGCTATCCTTTCTCAAATGTGGACAGTATTTAATGGAGAACTAACTGGTTAAGTAACAAGTTCTCCAGACAACGGTTTTCTTGACCCAGTTAATCAACATATTGATGCTAGAGAGCAGCTGCGGATGAATTGCGGCAGATGGCGCTAGCTAACGGAGGACTTTGATGAGCATCCTTCGAACTTCGAAACTTCCGAAGGTTGCCAGAATTTTCCCCTTCGTTTTGGCATCATTGACGCTAAAGGTCGATGCGCAGTTGAGAGAATGTTCATGTTGGCAAATTGGGACAAGGAGATGTAAAGTTAGAGATCAATTTCCTTTTTCGTACAAATCATTCATTTTTCCTTCTTCAAAGAAAAACTTATTCATTTGTTTATTTTATTTTTCTTTTATTTATTTGTTTAATTTTTATTCATTTATTTATTTTAATTTTATTTATTTATTTATCCATTTAATCATTTGGGGGGGGGGGAATACTCGGACATACGCCAGAATATTTTAAGCAATACAGTTTTAACTTAATTCTCATCATTATTTTTTTTTTTTTTTTTTTTTTTTTTTAAGTGCGACAAAACAAAATTGAACTGGTCTGACTTTACTATTCAGCACAAAGGTATTTATTTATCTTACTATAAATGGTTTGCAAGCAACTACAAATATTTATTAGTGAAATTTTTACGTGTAAAATTTTCAAATTTTCCATATAACTTGGGGGCATCAAAACGGCAAACCTTTGTGTTTTGCATCGAGTTAAACTTTGACAAAACAATAAACCATAATCGTCGAACAAAATTTAGAAGTTTTCTGTTTTTTACTTCGAAATTTTGTGTGTTTGTGTATGCATGCTTTCTTTATTTAAATTTTTTTCTGCTTAAAAAGTTTCTAATGCAGAATATATTATTTAGAAAAATGAACTCTATATATATATATATATATATTTTTTTTTAAGATTAAATTTCTATTTCTGTTTGAAAAGATTGTGTAGAATAAATATTTTTATCAAGTAAAATCATACATTTTATGTAAGACTGAGATCAAAAACTTTTTACATGTTTCTATACTTTGATTCAGAAAAATATTTTTTCCCTATATGCAACTGCATTAGCTCAAAATAAAAATGCAATATTTTAAGCTGCTTAAAAAAAGGATAATAAATAAATAAATAATAATGCAACAGAAAAAATATTTATTTATTTAATTTTTAAAATCGAGGCTTGAAAAAAAAAAACCTTAGCCTCATATACAATCAGCTGTACATGTACATCAATACCCAGAAATTTAATTTACAGCTTGTCACATATGCACTGAAATGTTTCCACGAGTAGAGTCAATGAAGGCAGTGTTTACGAATTTCACGAAGAGTTGAACGCTGATGTATTCTTGATGTTCGTTAGGTAATACTGAATTGTTAACATTCCAGATCATTGGCGATTTAAATTTTGACGCTTTAGTATATTTCCAATGTCTATGCAGTGTACAGTGGAATGAATAATAGGGCAAATTTTAAATACATATCATTTAAGGCTATTTGTGTATTTTGTATGTGTTTGTTAAGGTACCGAATTCGAATGTTCAAAATTAAAAACGATGAGACACACACACACACACACAAAAGCAGACATACATACATTTCAGTTTGAACCAGATTTCAACGTAATAAGATCCGATTTCAAAGTATTTTTTCAAACTTCAATTTTTACAGTTTTTTAAATATTAATTTAATAAAATAATTTAATTAATTAGTTTTCGTTTTATATGGGAGACTACCATTAGCTTCATAAATTGGAGGAAACTAAAAAAAAGCAAATAAATAGTAACAAACAAAAATGACAATCCATCGCTATATGGATGCCTCACTTCGACAAACTCCATAAAACAATAAATAGAGAATAGTTATGAAGAAGATGGTGTTGTCCATAGGAGTAAATAGGTCCTCGGATTACATTTTCTGCCATCACATGTACAGATATATACTGAACCAAAACCTTATTATAAATCCACATGCTAAGCATTGATAAAGCACCATTAAAGCAGAAATGAGGATTTTTTTTTAAAGTGGAGCTAATCGATTTGGCAATTGAGGCATTCATATATAGAGAGGAAAATGGAGAATGGGGTGGTTTCCTTCAGTCAAAAGTACTACTTTTAGTCATTGTAATGGATGAAATGAGCAAAAAAAATTACATGGACGCAGAAAATACTTTCATTTTCCAAACAGTTTTTTTTTTTAATTAATTTTTTAAAATGTCCGATTTTTTAAACAAGGCGTGGTCTTTATGACGTCACAAATGACGCAATTTGGAGCATCTTTCTATTACGTTTCCACGTTATGATAATCAAGCAGCGAATTAAAATTGCGCTCTACGCTTGCTATCAACCATCTCGTTGCCAATACATGTGAGTAAAGATGCGAATTAAATATTTTGTTCTGTGAATGGCAACATTGAATGGCATTTCATCATTTGTGATGTCACACGACAGAAGTGCAAACAATGAAAACGCAACGATTTAAGTTTTTTTTTTAAATTTAAACTTTAAAAAAATATTTAAAAATGGTCAGATCCTATGTTTTTAAGCATGCTCTATCAGAAAAAAAAAATAATTTTAAAATTTTGGAAACGACTCCATTGTAAGGAAAAACGCTTTCCATTTTACTACTTAATATTGTGTTGTGATTCTGTCATATGTAGGGGAATGTGGGACAAATTGAAATAGTTAAGATGACTGAGCTTCCAAAATGAATAAATTGGAAATTTGTTTTGAAAACTTCAGCACATAAAGGTATAACATTGTATTTTACAATGAAACTTGCATTGAAATAGTATTTTTTATTTTTGGAAGTAAATACAAGCCTTTAAAAAAAAAGTGGAAAAATTTCACTATTTTTTTCATGGGTCAAAATGAATATTTTCTCTTTGATTGTAAAAAAAAAAATTTATCAAATGAATAAGTAAATAAAAGGTTGAATGAATAAACGAAAGGATACTGACACAATAAATGAATAAATTAATAAATTGATTAATATATGACGAAAAATAAATGAGTGAGTAAAAGTGAATTAATAAGAAAATTAGCAAATGAATGAATAAATAATGGAATTATTAAATGAAGGAATGTAAATAAATTAATGAATAAATGAATACATAAGTGATTTAGTAAATGGTTGAGTGATTAAACAAAATAAACTATTTCACTTTGCCCCGCATGTACTTGACTAATTATAAAACATATTTAAAATACAAATACGCTTAATATCAACTAAATAAATACTGCACCGAATATCAGAAGGTCTCAATTAATATTTAAAATGTAAATAACAGGAATTTTATCCTTTTGTATTTACAAAAATAATCTGACTTTCATCAAAATATTACAATATGAGTATCAATTTTTTAAAATTGCCTGTATTATCATGTGCTTTAATCTTCGGCGGTATTTTTTTTCCTAACTGGAATAAATTACATATGCTTCTACATAGTTAAAATATTACTAGATAGGTGGCGCTAAAAGCAGAGTAAATAGTTCACCATTTCCCTTTGCCCCACATTCCCCTATGTACATATTTACATTAATTTTAATTACTATTTAATAAAAAGGAACTAAAATAAAATTTTTCATTGTTGACCTTCGTTGGAATTAACTTAAAAAGTATATGTATTTTCTAAATATTACTTGTTGTTTTTATTTTTTTTTTCGCTTCGATAGTTTTCTGTTTGGAAACATATCTCGGCATTTGCAGGTAAGAAAGTGCAAGGTGAACGCCTAGTAAGCGCCTTTGCCCACAAATGACACGATATAAAAGAGTTCTATCTGAAAATACCGCTTTTTACGCATCGCGGCATTTTAAATATAAGTTATTTCTCAGTCCAATTAGCATTCTTATCGTACAGTATCTAGTAAAGTCAGCGTCAAGTAAGCAAATCTCATTCTCACAATACTTTGCTGGAAAGAACGGGAACGCCTCACGAGCCCTAATGCTCCAGACACGATACAAAGCAGTTCTGTTCGAAAATACCGCTTTTTACGCATTGTAGCCTTAAGAATCTGCTTTTTCATTGTTCAATTAATATTCTTGTCGTGCCGTATCGAGTAAAGCGAGCGTTAACTAAGTAAATCTCGCATATTCCGGATGAACTAAACTATTTGAAAGATGTGAGAATGCTGCCTGTGTTCGGATAATCGTTTAAGTTTCAGCAACAAAGAAAAACAAATTTCGACGCCGTTGCTGTTTTTTTTTTTTTTTTTTTTTTGAATTATTTCTACAAATATTACATTCTTTTTAATGATTATTGTTTTTTTAATAATTTTTATGATTGCTATTATTATTTCATTGTATAATTTTCTTCTTATTATTTTATTTTATTACACATAAAATTATTACATTATTTTATTGTTGTTGTTATTATTATTGTTATTTTATTATTATTATTATAATTATATTATTTTATTTTTTTATATTATTTTACTGTTATTATAATTTTCTTTTTGTTTTATTATTTTTTTATTATTATTATATTATTCCACTGTTATGATTATTTTCTTTTTATTTTATCATTTTATTACATTACTAGTGGCACCCGCACGGCTTTGCCCGTAGTAGAAAATTAAAAGGTCTTTTTGTTCGCCTGTATATTTACAAATAATGTATGATGAATTTCTCGCCAATTGGCTTGCCCATGTAGCGGTTCTACATAGAAAAAGAATAAAATCGAATTTTCGAAAAATCGCTTGGAGGTGCACACCCCCATGCTGCAAAATAATTCTGTGCCAAATTTCATGAAAATCGGCCGAACGTTCTAGGCACTATGCGCGTCACAGAGATCCTGACAGAGAGATTTTCAGCTTTATTATTAGTAAAGATTTTATTATTAATTGTTTGTTACATTATTTTGTTATTATGATCAAATTTCGAATTACATTATTTTTTTCTATAATTTTTATTATTATTATCATTTGGTTTCGCGAGTTTTATTTAGATCAGAAATAAGATTGACATTTGTCGCGTTCAAATGACAAATGAAAAAAAGGCTTCTTCAGAGCTTTCAAAAATTTTGTTCCGAAGTTTCCCAGGAATGTTTGTCTCCCCAAAACGTTTCGGAACGGTGTTGCGTTTTGATCCACGGATGTTGACAGGACTCCTGTTAGGGAGGGACAAGCATAGACTCAACAAGATAGTGGTTTTTAGTACCCCCCCCCCCCTCAGTACTTGTCTCAGAAATTGCTTGCAGTTATAGTTTTTCCCTTCCCCTTAAAAAAAATGCCATTTTTGGTCAGATGAGAGCAGAAAAAGCGGTTACGTTGTTCTCCCCCAGAAATTTTTCGAAATTAAAGTCTTAAAATTATAATTTTTAAATCTTTGCTGACATTTGAAAAGAGCATGGGAGTCAGAGGTTCTCTTCTAGAGAGGGGCAGTTACCCTCCCTGCCCCCCCCCCTCATTCTGGCCACGTCCATGCTTCGGTTTCTACCAGAAACGCTGAAAAAAGGGCGATGGGGGGGGACCTTCCACTACATAACTATTGGCTATAGTGATTTTAACACTATAGCCAGTCCTAGCATGGTAATTTACATCCTTGCAGGGAATGCCAAAAGCAACCATTTAGAAGTTAATTCCAGATGTTGTAGTGATTCTTACCAATCCCTATTAACAACCTCTGTAGTCGATGTTAAAATCAATATGCAATTTTAGCAATTTTTTCAGCTGAATTTGGCTGTGATTTTAGTTTTCCCAGTCATGTCGGGATCTTTTTTCTTCAGCATACGACAAAGATGAAGAACAAATGAAGGAGAAAAAAAAAACAATTTTTTAAAATACTATCCTGTGGAATTGCAGATTTTTTTTTTCTTTTAAAATAGAATAGTGCTAACTGAAGAGCCTGAATTTAATTACCATTGAGATCTTGAATTCCTTAACAGAGGTGCTTACTTTTATAAATGCATGAAATACATATTAACAAATATATTCCAAAGGGGAGCATATTTCAAGGACTGCTATCTTTTTTAAAATGTTATGAAATATGTTGATTATTTCAGGCATTTCGTATCAAAACTGGCTCAGTCTAAGACATTTTAAATTATATTTTGTGCATAATTTGGCACTTCTTGGTGCGTATTATCACCCTACAAAACAATTTGGAACACATCTAACTAAATCAGATTGAAAACTGTGGTCAAAAACCGAATTCCTTTAAAAAAAAATTTAAAAAAAAGCCCTGTCTGTGAATATTTTTTGTCTTTACTGTAAAATCCTCAAATTGTGGATTAATGTGCTGTTCACAAAAATGTTACACATTGGGGGGGGGGGGGGCGAAAATGTGATGATTTGTCATAAAAGAGGGAAGAGAGTAACAATAAATGGGACACCACGAGTCTTTTTTATAAGAATATGTTTATACAAACTACGTGACATATGACAAGGAGGGGGGGGGGGGATAAAGTGAAATGTGACAATTTGGGGAAGAAAAGGGGAAGGGATCAAAATTGTTGGAAAAAGTGTGGCATCAATTATCGACAGTATTTTGGTTCTAAACGCCTCAATTGTAAAAAAAAAAAAAATCTCTCTATCTTCTCTCTCTCTCTCTCTCTACCTTTTTTCCATTTGATTATCATATTTGGAATCAGTTTAACAATCTTTTAAAAACACCTAAGGTTTTGTTGAATTATTATCCAAGTCGTTTGAAAATATTTTAATGATTTTTTCGTTTGACAGAGCCTACAGTGTTAGTTTTCCTCTAACGCAATCATCTATTAATTACTTCTATTTTTAATCTTTATAAGGGAAAAGAAGCACGAAATATCACGTGATATATGCCGAAAATATTCTCCGTTCTCATCAGCGTTAATGTAGGAAAGATGAAAAAAGAAAAAAAAAAAAACGGGACTTGATTTTCCTCATCAACGCTCAATCACCAAAGTATATCTCATTGACGAGCAATTGCTTGAAGACGCGCGCCTCCTAGTATAATCAAGCGGAAGGTCAAAAATGGCTGAATAGGAACGAGAATTGATGTTCTATAAATAAAACTCCACAACTTCCCAGTCTAGACGGCGACATGGAAGTTCTTTCTGGATCGGTGTCTAGGCTATCCCCAAGCGATTTTCCCGTGTGGTTGACATTTTTTTTCTTTACCTATCTCGCTTCCCTTTTTCTGGAGCCTCTGGTAGGTATATATTTTTAGCCACAATTCTTCTGGGGCCACAATAAGACACCGTTTTGAAAGAAGAAGGCTTGATTTTTCTACCACTAAAAAAAAGGCATCTATAAATCTTTTGTAAAGGATGTTGCAGGCAAAGCATGCATTCTTTGACCAATTAAGATTATCCGATGTTAAATTTTTGATTTTAAAAGAGCAGTACTAAAAATTAAAGCAATGTTTGAGAATTTTTCCAAGAACAACTTAATTAAGCATCAAATTGACAAAAAGAACTCCTGATATATGTTACGTGGAATTGCAAAGTTACTCCTGTATTGGTTAAAATCCTCGAATTTTTTTATCACATAGTTTCATTTTCAAACACTAAAAAGTTTTCAAAGTGTCTACGATTTTCCTTCATGATTTTTGAAATTAATAAACTACTAATTTGCTTTTTTAACTATCGTAAATCATCGTACCATTTGTCAACATAGAAGAACTCTCCATTAAATGTTTGAGAAATAGGCTTTTTCAATATCAATGCTATTTTTAGTAATTATCAACATATTTAACAACAATACAATGCTATCAATGCACTAAAACGAGCATTTAATATTTAAGGATTGAAAATGTTTCATCTATTTCTAAATAACTGGAAAACACATTTTAGCATTTATAGTGGATAATTATACGAGATACATTAAATAGCAATTACAACGCCTTTATAGTGAAACAAATAATGAGTAATAGAGACAAAACTCGTTTCAGTTTCAGTATTTCTCATAACAAGCAACTTATAACTAGATAGGCGATAAAAAGAAGAAACAAAATGAATGATAAAAAAAATCGAAGTATATTTTCAAATAAATTTGTTGAAACAAATGGCGGTAAATCGATTGTATAAGAAAATTTATTTCGAGCGTACGAGTGTTTACAATGTGTACCGATTTTTTTTTTTTGGGGGGGGGGAATAAAATGTACAATAGAGCTCTGATTATACGAACGCCAATCAACTATTCGAACAACCCGTCTCCCCTTCTCTTTCTCTTTTTTCCCTCATACTTAACTCGTAAAATGAAAAGCATTCCATCAATTAGTGTTTCGTAGGTAGCACGAAAAATAAAAGCTTACAAAATGGAGAGAAGTCAAATTCCAAGACAACAGAATACTTTTTTATCTTTTCCTTTCCCTGTAAGCTCTTAGGAGCAAAAATACAGTTGTCCGTCTTTTTACTTAAATTTTAATCCCTGCAGTTCGCAAAAAAATAAGAGAAAAAAACCCTCAAAAACTGAAGCGATAATAGGAAAAACAAAACAAAGAAAATGATAAACAAAACAACTGAAATTAATAAATTAATGATGTTCAACAAAAATTGAAAATAATAAAAAATAAACACCCCAGTATTAACAGCTTGCAACCCTAAGCCAGGATAAAAGGTATGATGGAAAAGGTGAACGTATAACATATTTTCAAACTTCCAACCCGGCCGCTAAATTTGATAAAAACGCTCCTGTGCCACATTAAAAAAAAATCTTTACGCTTAAAACAATGTATCAACAATATTTCAAACTTCTACATCCAGGAACACTCCATAAGTTCCCTGTCCAGTTGTCTGAGTTTTTTTTTTTTTTTAAATCGAAACTGGAGCCAGCTCCGGATAACACTAGTGAAAAACAATTGCAAACGTTTGATAAAATGCAAAACGTATAATATGAAAAAAAGAGATCAACATATAAATATGAAATAAACAATATAAAAGAACGTAAACGTGCCCCGGACACGGGGCACGTTTACATGTATTTATTTTGACACCTAACGTGGTTCTGTTAGTGTTTTGAACATAATGTCCTACCATCGTTAAAATTAAGCAATTTATTACACACTGAATAGTGTATAAAGTAAAAGCTGAACGGACATGAACACAGCACTACATGATTGTAAGCTTAATAAGATACGAATTTGTAGCTGAGTTAAAAATTAAATTTTGATTTTCAAAACTAAATAGCCTGAAAATACTAAAAGGTTTTGAGACAGTTCGGAGCGAAAAAAGAATCAGGGCACGTTTAGAAGTAAGACACAGTAAGAACGTGCGTAAAGGTGCTAAGGACGTCAATGAGTAAACTTGCCTCGTCGCCAAATTTGGATTTATTTTTAACGTGCAAAAATTTTAATAACTTTTCAGTTCATACAAATACAATTCTCAAAAAAGGATAAAATTCTGCTAGTTTTTACATTTTTGTTCTTTTTCTTAACTAAGTATTATTTTCAGTAAGTTACCGCCCTATAGCCAGGGCTAAGGCAGAAAAGTTCAGTAAGTATTATTTGTTCACAATAAGTTTCAAAACGTTCAACTCAAAATTTACTCGACTTGGTAGAAAACAGATAATTCTTTCTGCATGCTAGACCGAAGCTCGACTGGCGCTCAAAAACTTGTGAGAATATTTGCTAGGGAGCAACATCAATATGTTATGACTGTTGGCTCTCCAGTTATAATTTGTTTTGAAAAAAGGGCGGAAACGTGCCCTGGTCTACCCTACTGTTTTGTTTCATAAAGAGAAGACCATGGTCTTATTTCAAACAAAAGAAGTGTAGGTGCCCTGTAGTCTACAGAATAGTTTCATGCGGAAATAGCTTGGATTCCAACGAAAATGCAAAAATTTACTTCAAGTTAAAAAAGAAGTAAAAAAGCAGAGCTCCCGTAAGCTTCCATGAAAAATGAGCCCTGGAGACAACTACTATTATGTTAACCCATTTGTTAAGCCATCTGATGACGCCTTTGGAAACTGGCAGTCTAAACTAACGTCGCCACAGCTCTTGAAGTCCGGCCAAGTGATAATTATGATTTTTTTGCCCCATTCTTTTTTAAAAAGAGGGGGGAAGTGGTTGCACCTGCTTCTTCCACTCTGGAAACCACAACTGATTAAACCACATCCTGTTACTTGGTCCTGAACCTGATTTATTTATATTGCTTGCAACCTATTAGCATCGGTCCCAAAACTTGTTCAAGCTGTGGTAATATTCGTACTTCAAAAGCAACAAGAGTATGTTTACGGATCGTAAAAGAAACTAATTCAAAAATAAAGAAGGGAGTAGAGGTGAGCACAGGGGGGGGGGGATACATGTTGGCCCGAGCTCGAGTCTGAAGGGGTCCCGAGATTTTTAACATGAGGGTTGAAATATATGAAGTGACGTAGGAGTAAATAACATGGAGGGGTCCGTAGAGGTCATTTGTGACGGGCCTCAAAATTTCTGTGCACGCCCTTGAGGGGGAGGGGGGTACTGGAAAGCAGAATTTGATTTCAGAAAAGTTAAATATTTCATCAAAAAAATTTAATTCCTAGTTTATCGAAATGAAATAGATGTAAATAGATACTCTTCCGAATTCTTCGTCAAACATAAAGATCTTTGTGAGATTTCTATGGTGTCAAAGCTATGTTACTGTCACTTACAAATGAAGCGTGACAAGTAAAACCAATTGGTTTTAAAATTAAAGACTTGAATTGCTAATCAATGTGTACCTGTCTTTCGAATTTCAAAACATTTTTTTTTTTTGGAATACCAAAAGAAAATATATAACAAGTACTTCATTTCTAGAATGCAATAGTTATTTTTCATTGCCAAAAAGGAATTTAATAAACTTACCACTTTCAGATTGTCAACAAATATTGTACAATACCAAAAAGAATATAGTTTTGCAGAATGCTAGTTTTCCGGATGCAAAGTTTGAAACCTTTTTGACTATTTATTTTTTAAAAAAATATTTAGTAATTTTCCAAGCAAAGAAATACGCTTATTATTAATATTGTTATAAAAAATAAAAATTTCCTTTGACATATACAACATTTTCCGAAAATTATAATTTAAAAAATAAGAATTTTAACTAATTAAGCTTAACATAAAAGTGACTCAAATCACTTGAGTACCATTTGGATTCGTTAGTGTCGTTAAAAGGATGTTAGGAATAACAAATTTAGCCCACACAAAATCTAATTAAGTGAACTCTTCCAATTATGAAATCCATCCAATTAGCCGAATAAAATAAACTAACATGGGAGGATACTTCTAATTAAGTTCGAAGAAACTGACATGCAGTTTAGTAGGATTTTTTACGTAATAAACTCTCTATTTACGAAAAAAAAAGAAGCAAAAGACATGCATTTCATAAAAACTATAAAAATATTTAATCAACACAGAACAAATTTAAATAGAAACTATTAGTATTTAAAAAAAAAAGAGATAAATATGATAGCGAAATCATCTATTTTTCCTCTATTTTTTAAGAATTTGTTTCCTTTTATATGCAGTTTTTATGACAGAGGTTTTATGTGTAGAATCGACTTTACAACTAATTGACAGAAAAGAGGAAAATTAATAGTATGATCGGAATTATTTGAAACTGTAACCTTAAATTCATATTTTAGTTGAATATTTCGCAAAAAAAAAAATATTTGAACAATTCTTAATTTTTAACATACCTACAGCCAAGGGCGCCCATATGGGGGGGGGGGGCAAGTGGGGGCTCAAGGACCCCCACCCCCACCCTTTGAAATTAGAACTTCCCCGCTTTTAGTACTTTTTTCTTTGCAAAACTGTAAAAACATTTCTTCTCCAGCCATTAATGAATAAGTTATTAAAAATGTCAAACTTTAATGACTCTAATATGTATTGAAATCAGTTTCTATGGGTAAAATAACCTGCTAAATCATGGTTAAAATATCTGCTCCCCCCCCCTTTAAAATTTTGCATATGGACGCCCTTGCTTACAGCTCATTAAAGAAATTAGAGTCTTTTGTTATTTAGACGCTTTGATAAGACGTAATTGGATGTAAAATAATAATTAGGAACAAAAGCTCCTCTGAGAATATTGCTACAGATATTTTTGAAAGGATTAACATAAATTTATAATTTTATAGTGCAGGTTTAAATGAATAGAGAAATAAAAAAATTAAAATGTGTCACAATTTCGCCCTGAAAAGGGAATTATGCTATGTCAAAAGAGTAACTACTAAGAGTAATTTACTAATAATTATCCGTGAAATTTTTCTCGTCTCGAATATCAGTTACTTTACACAAAGTATCTGCAAATAATAGGGGCCAAGCAACACACAGAGATATGTTATATCTACCTAAATGCACAATATTTTAATCAAAATAAAATGTCTAGTTTTTATTATGTTTTACAAAGTGGCAACTCTTTTTGATGACTAAATTGTGTTATGGATTCTAAACAGCTTGTAACTGATATAGACGGAGTCAAATTGCTACTCGGAGAGCTTTTCAAGAAGAAAAAGGGACAGAATTTATATTGCATAGCTGAATAGTATCTAATCCTTTAAAAGAAATAGCATTAATTTAATCTTCATTTTTAAAAAGAAATATATTTGATTATTTGGATTTATTTTTCTATTTGTTTATTTCGTATTGTACATACTTATTCACATTTTTATTATTTTTTTCTAATTCGTTTAAACGTTGATACCGTTTTTTTTCATATTATTATTTTTTTTAATGTCTATTTGTGCATTTTTATGTAGAGGGATGCGGATCAAAGTGAAATGGCAGAATATTTTACCCTGTTTTATGTGCCATTTATCTGACAATATTTTAACCTTGTAACTGTACATGCGAGCTGGAAAAATGCCGCAAGAAAAAAAATACTTCTGTAGATCAAGGATAATGCAAGCCTTTTTTTTTAATTTGATGTCATAAAATTGTGCGTTATTTCGAAAATAATTTATGTTATTTTAAAATTATGTATAAAGTTCTTATTATGAACAACTTAAATATTATTCGATGCCTACAGATGTTCAGTGCAGCATTTATTTATTTAATATTAGGCATATTCGAAATTTTTTTTGAGTAGTACAACTTGCCAAGTGCCATGTGAGGAAAAGTGAAATACTTTATTTCATTTATTAAATCATCTATATATTTTATGAAATTTTATTAACTCATTAATTTAATCATTAACTAATTATTCATTTATTCGATCATTATTCCATTTATTTATTTATTCATTCAAAGAAAACTATTTTGAAGAATCAAACAAAAAATAGTTTATGAGAAAACTGTATCTAACATCTAATTACGAGTTTGCCCTATGCATTGGGCGCAAAGTGATAATTTTCCACTTTTATCTTAAGGCACACATTTATTGCTAAAAATGAAAAACAATATTTCAGTGCAAGATTATTATAAATTATACTGTTTTATCTTTAAGTACTGTAACTTTAAAGACAAAAGTACTATTCGTTCATTTTAAAAAACATAACTTCTTATCTTATTACTTTGCCTCACGATACCCTTTCTGTACACAATTTTTTATTATACGGTTATTTTTATGTGTTTAATTCAATTGTAAATTTAATTTCATTTAATTAAATTATTCACGGATTTATTATATTATTAATTATTAGTATTAATATAAAAAAAATTGATGCTATTTTTTTTAATTATTATCCAGGGCTGAGGAGTCGGAAGTAAAAAACCGACTTCGACTACGAGAATTTTAGAGCCTTCGACTCCGAATCGTTTACCCCAAAATCAGTCAGACTCCGACAGCACTAGTAGAGTTGCAGACCTCGAGGGAAAATGACAGATTCTTGCTCTCTGAACTTTAAAACTTTTAACTCCGACTCCTTTACCTCCCAAATCAGTCCGACTCAGGAGTGCCTCCCCCCCCCCCCCACCCGATTTCAATGGCGCAATCCCCCCTCCCCAAACTAACCCTCTCTCCCTTTTTTTTAAATTATTATTATTATCATTTTATTGGAAAAGAGTTCTGACTTTTAATGACATACATACACATACAAACTAAATAAATTAATGAAATAAAATATAAACAGAATAAAATAAAATAAATATTTTTAATAAAAAATAAATCAGTAAAAAATTAAAAAAACTCCCCCCCCCCCCAAAAAAAAAGAAAAAGAAAAAAAATATGGCGCAACTTGCGCCTAATCCCCTTTTTCACCCCTGGTCCGACTCCGACTCCGCAGCCATGTTTATATCTTCAAAAATTTATTCAAGTGATCCACAATGATGCCTGAGTAAAAAAAAAAAAAAAAAAAAAAAAATAGCACTGAAACAAAACCTGCGACAAACGGTACCCAACAAAACAGCAACGGAAATCAAAAACGAGGAGAGGAGAAAAAAAAACGCAATGAAAATGAAGTCAAAGATGCAGTGCAGCGAATGTTAATCCTAGTTCGCCCAGACGGCGCCGATGCGTTAACCGAATCATTTGACTCTGGGACAGGGGAGACGGATCGGAGAAAGGGTTACACGCACACATATGCGTCACGTGAATAATTGTCCGTCCGTCTTTTGTGTCTGTTGCAAAGAATGGAATGCACAGGGAAAACTCCCGTTGGAGAATTATAAGTAGAAACGCGAAACGGAGTAATTGGGTTATGAAATTCAGCATTATGCAATGCGGGCGGAAACTGGAAATTTGAGGCTGTAGTTGAAGATTGGAATGCAAAAGCATTTGAATATTTTGGGTGTCACATTTGGTTGCATATATCTGAGTGTGTGTGTGTGTGTGTATGGTACGTACTTGTACAAAAACTAATGTTTGATTGAAAATTTAAAAAATCCCGGCTCAAATGAATCACATCTGGGAACGTTTTCAAACAAGTCATCTTTTGAACAAAAAAAAAGTAGTTAATCCGTTTATGAGCTACGATAGATGTTCTCTGCCACATACATACGGGAAAATCTAATACCTTCGGTTTCTAAAAACTTCGACAGACTTTAAGACCTTATATCTAGCTGACGGGGCACGAGGGCAAATAATTTTTGCGTAAAAAATGACTCAATGAGCTCTTTCGAATGCTACCTATTCAAACTTTTTCTTTATTGCATCATTTGTGTGGTTTCCCGGGAAGAGTAAAGGCACACTAATCTCAGCTGCTGGCATAGTTAAAGAGATAATTTTTTCTCTCTTCAATGAAAAAAAATTGACTCCTTTTTTTAAACAATAACCTCTGTACATTGTTTCTTGATTTTTTTTTTTTTTTTGCAATTTTCAATCACTTTTTACTACTTAATACCACTGCAGTTAGGGTTTACGGTATTTTCTATGCTTTAGGGATCCATCAAATATGCCCTGCTATTAGTTCCGGATTACCGATGCTCGGACTATCGGAAGTTGACTGCGTTTCAAAAATCAAACTTATTATTGACTTTTTGATTCGATTAAAGATGTCAAATACTTTTTTAGGTTATCAACTGCAAATTTCACCCCGATGCGTCAAAGTCGTAAAGTTGTTTTCTCTCCTAAGCTTTTGATTTGGAACGGCGAGTTTGGGAGAAACATAATAACTCAACATTTAGTTTTGAACTAAAGAAATGCAATAGATTTTCATATGCTCTGGATCTACTTTTAGTTTAAAATGATTTTGGAGCAGCTGGCGGGATCAGTAACTGTGTCGTTTTGATTCCGACGTTCTGGCTTCGGAATCACACTGATGTAATTTCAATAAAAACCGAATTTAAATGCTCAGTTTATTTATTTATTTTTTCAAATTTTCGTTTCTTTGATTTCTTGATAAATGCGAGGAAGTAAAGACACTAGATTATTTTTCCCCCAAAAAATCCGTCAATTGTTTTCCCTAACAAAAAATTGTCGACATGCTAAAATGGCCATTTAAAAAAGCAAAATCCTCTTTTAATAATACCTGATGATCGAGTAACGCGTGTGTTTCAACAATGAAACTCGCGCCACGGCATGATAATTTGATACTGTGTTTTGGTAATGTTTAACATGCAGGGAAAGGCTTTTCTGTGACAAGGCTGAACTCGATCCGGTAACTTAACTATTTTACTGGTAAGACTGTCAAAAGCGGACAACTATGAAAGCTATCTACTGCAGCTTAAGGTTAATCCACTGGAGTTAGGTTAAAAATTTCAACTATCAAAACATCACCAAACAGGCAATTGTTTTGTTAAAATGTAGAAGAATAGAAGCAATTTTCACCGGTGAAAATTGCTTCTCTTCAATGACGGGCGACTTTCTAGTTAAATTAATAATGATGGAAATCAAACTGTTGTTCATGATTACTGAAATAACTACTCGAATATTTCAATAAACTACAAAAACGTCAAATCATCAAAAAGAAGAAAATATTTTTTTTTTTTAAATTAAAGTAACTCATCTGTGAACTATTGTTAAAATTATGACAAACATGTAGTTCAATAGTTCGTTCAAATTTTATTAGAATAGCAACACTGCTAAAAGTCGAACTATAGTTTGTTATTGACTATGTACTTAATGAACATAGAATAAATTTAAAACCAAGTATTGCTACCCCAAAAAGGTTCCCTTTGAAAAAAAAAACTGCTAGCATCAATATTTAATTGGTTTCATTTTTAGCAATCAATTTACAAAGTGTTTTCAGTAAGTTACCGCCCTATAGCCAGGGCTAAAGCAGAAGTACTTGAAATACACCGCCAGTTCAGTCATTCCAGCCGAGGACTGCAGTTTCGTGCTTATTAGCACTCAACAGATCGGGATAGGAAGTGACTGAGCCGGAGGTGGAAAACCTCTTAAGGGAGCCAAGAGAGCCAAACAATCTGGTAGCTAAAATAGAATTAGCGCAGACCAGACGAGTGACCCAAGGAATGGTTCGGTTCAACTCGAAGATGGAAGGCAAGGCATGGTATAAGAAGTACTTCCTATTGCCGGGCTGATGAGTGCTAATAAGCACGAAACTGCAGTCCTCGGCTAGAATGAATGAGCTGGCGATGTATTTCAAGTACTTCTGCCTTAGCTCTGGCTATAGGGCGGTAACTAACTGAAAATACCATGCCTTGCCTTCAATCTTCGAGCTAAACCGAACCATTGCCTCGGTCACTCGTCTGGTCTGCGCTAATTCTATTTTAACTACCAGTTTGTTTGGCTCTCTTGGTTCCCTTAAGAGATGTTCCACCTCCGGCTCAATCACTTCCTATGCCGGGCTGATGAGTGCTAATAAGCGCGAAACTGCAGTCTTCGGCTAGAATGAGTGAGCTGGCGGAGTATTTCAAGTGATTTACAAAGTGTTTTACCGTTTGCTATTGCATTCTATTTTAAACTTGTAAAGTAGGACAACTGTGGGATTTATTTTAATGCAACAGTAAACTTTGTCCTAGCATTTAAACCAAGTAATATCGGTAGAGGATTCAACATTCTCAGTCCTCAATATTTTCCCATCACATTTTTCTTCAACTGCCAGAGTAATGTATTCAGAGCAGACGACTTTTAGAGTGGAGGAGAAAGAAGGGTCAACTTCCGGTTTCCATAGGAACGGCATTCTTTCGCAGTCGGCGGCTGGAATCAAGAAAAGAAGAGCCGCCGAGCGACCTTGAATTGGCCTTTAGTTTGTTCACCCCAGGCCAAGGAAAGAAGCCCGACTGGCCAATGAAAAAAGTTTCTAAAAAATATTAACAGATTGCAGGATATGGATGAAATGAAGAGAAAGATGCAGATCGGAAGTTCATTTCCATATTCATATCGCTTTCTTGGCGACATTTCTTTCCTGTGACATTTCCTTGGCGACGGTCAGTAAAGCTTCTTGCGTTAAATAGAAATCTACTACATTGGGGATTCAAGTAATAGTTTTATGCTGTGGTGTCATTTTTTACATCAAAAACATTGTAAGAAATACATATTAATCACATGTTACTTGAAAGCAGAGTCATCTTAGAAGGTGTCCCATCGAGAAATAAATTGTGCCTATTTTAATCCATTTATTGCTTTTGACATCATACAAATTACAAGAGACTCGACGGTATTTTAACATTAAAAATGCACACATCTATAAACACACGTTACACTACCCGAAGTCTGAATTTTCTCCTGGGAGACCTGGTCTTAAAAAGCCGGAACTTTAAATTTCTGAAAATTATAGAGTGCTGGTAATTTTCCTCGTTAGAAATTAAGTACCTGTTTACTTCAGTAGTTATTTTTTCAAAATAAATTTTAGACGAAAGATAATAGTTGCATACTTTATACACAAGGCACATTGATGATAAGAAGCATCAGCTATTTCAATGAAGTATGTCACGATTTCGAAGGTACATATAGAAAAAATATCAAGATTTTCATACACCCCCTGAAAACATTAGGGGAAAAAAAATCAAATTTAGACAAGGCGTAAATTTTAGTTCTTCATATGGTTAAAATGTATTAATCGACACACAACGTTTTTAAAGAGAAAACTAGAAAGGAATAAAACAATATCTTTGGGCTGAAACTGAACAAAAACGTCAAAGCAGTACAAAAATTACTACTGGGGGTCTTTCTGTCAGTCAAAAGTACTACTTTTTGTCACTGAATTTGCAAGAATAAGTAAAGTAATAATAATGACAATAACATGGGGCCAGAAAATAATTTTATTTTCCCAACATTTAATTTTTAATTAATTTTTCAAAACGTCAGGTTTTTAAAACAAAATGTTTGATCGATGACGTCACAAGTGAAGAAAGCCATCTTGAATCGGAGCGCGTGGTCTTTTCTGGCAAAATATCGCCTTTTGGTGATTTTTCACTGCGAGGAATTATGAGCAGAACGAGGATTGTTAGTTAAATAAAATATTCATTTGGCGAAGTTTATCAATAACCTAGTTTATTCGCTTATGACGTCAACGGTGAAAATAAAAACAACTGAACGTTTTTCAAGATTATTTTTTAAGAGAGAAAATAAGTCAAAATTAAGAAAAAAAAGCTACTCTCCCCATGATTTTGTGGTCATGCTCTTTCAGAAAAACATATTTTTGAAAAATGGATAGCAACCCAATTATATATGTATACGTTTAGTGTATAGCAACCAATACACGTTTTTCGGGGTAATAAATAACCATTTTTCAATGCAGAAAACGTTGGATTATGGATGAAAGAACATTTGACAAAAGCTAAATTGTTTTTATCGGATGTTCTTCCATCCATAAGGTCACGTTTTCCACATTCAAAAAGGGTACACAGTAATTTGCAATATTTGTGCATCTTAACGTCGTTTTTAGCAATGTGTAACTTTAAGAAAAGAATCAGGAAATATAGAAGAAGAGTGAATAAATACATAAAAAGTAGTCGAAAACTTCAAATACAGTTGATTGAGCTAACAATGTGAGAATTTTTTACATTTTTTTAAACAATTTTTTCAGTCATGATGCGTTTCACATCTTCCTGGGAAATTTTTCTAGTGTTTCATTTCGATATTTTCATTGTTTTTGAACTGTAGATAAGAAACATCACTGTACAGTAATCTATGCGTCAACAATGTGGGAGGTTTTTGTTAATCTTCAACTTTTTTTGAGCAATCACGATTGCTTATTGCTTTCATTTGACTGGTTTTGGCGTGCTATCATTTTATTTTCCCACCGCCACCCTCCGCACCATCACCGTCGACCGGCTAATCACGATGCAGCTAGTATAGCGAAAGCCGTCTCTAGGTTGCATCCATGTCCTACACACACGCGCATAAATACACAACTACGCACGCACACACACACAAATACGTACACACACATACACCTACACACATACACCTACACACACATACACATACACACACGCATACATACAGACACCTACACATACACACAAAAACATGCACAAACACACAACTACCCACACATTCATGACTGCACACAGACACAAGCACATATGCCTACACACACATACACATACCCCCCCCCCCCACACACATTCATACACACAACTACCCACACACTTATTCCAGCACACTGACACAAACACACATGCCTACACACACATACACATACCCCCTACACACAAACACACATACCCCCCACACAAACGCACACGCCTACATACACACACTCGTGATTGCGAAAAACATAATTTGAATTCAAGGCGTCAAAATTCAAATTAATTTTTCTTTTTTTTTTTTTTTTTTTTTCAATTATTGCATATTTTATATCTTTCGTAGTCTTGAAATGTTTCATTTCGCTACATTGTCTTTGAACTGAAGAAGTAGAGATTAGAAAATTTCCTGACAGTAAACTATGTTTTTTGGATTTTTTTTCGTAGATATTTAAATAGTATTTTGCATCATCACACATTTAACATTTTCCTTAGACTGGAAATGTTCGCTTCTATACATTGTCTTTGTACTGAAGGATTGTAGATAAGAAAATTCCCTACACATTCAACTATGTGCTAACTTCGTGGATTTCTTTTTCATAGTTCTTTTAGCACCATTTCCCATCATTATGTACTTTACGCCACTTTCTCAACCTCGGAATGCTTCATTTAGATACACTGTCTTTGAAAGGAAGGGTTAATAATAATAAAAAAAAAATCATCGTACAAATAAAAAAAGAAGAAGAACGAAGAAGAAAGGAAAGAAAAAAAGAAAGCTAAATTCAAAACTTTTCACACTTTGTAGCCTCAGTTTGGCAAAACGATTTTTTGTACTTTATCGTCTTCGTTTTAGTGCATTGCATGTATTTGAATTGAAGAACTGTTATTATTCATACGCCTATATTATTATTCAGAAACTAGTCTCGTTTTTTTAATTTAAATTGTATAAAGAAATCATTCCATAATTGCAAACATCAAACATTTTTTTCTATGTTTTGAAAACAATAATAGTTGCTGCCAATGCATAGCTATAAATTAACAGAAGATGAAACATCAGCGAATTTGGCAGACGATAAATAATAAAATAATTTTATTTAATCGGTTTTCACAAATAAAATTGCTTTCACTCACTAAATTTTTCGCATTTCAATGCCACAGCTTAAATTCTGAATTACATGCAGTACTTTATCACACAGCGGATTTGAATTCTAAATGATGAATTACAGTGTTTAAAAAAGAAAATAAATAATATGAATAAGATGTATTATCCCCTTTCAAAGGGCTGCAAGTATATTGTGATTAAAACCAAATTTAAACCAAAATTTTTGGTCTATAGCTTAGTTTTATTTGTTTTCTATGCGATGAAAAATGAGATATACATGTATACATTGTTCTAAAACATATGATGTAAAAATCTTCACTGAAGTTATTCCTAAATATATTGTTTCGATTATGTTCTTATGCTATTATGTAATAGTATTTAATGATGACAATTTATTTTATCTTCAATGCTATGCTCAATTGAGCGTTTACTTACCCTTTTGCAGGAGTTTAAATATAATTGCTATTATGTTTCAAAACATCAGAGCAAATCCCTTTTAATAACTTTGTAAATAGTAGAGAGAAAAATTTTGATGAACAAATAAAAACATTGCGTAAGACGATATTTATTTTATTGCCTACTATCTCTCCATTAAATCCCCGACATAATAAGCAATTACGCAATCTTACTTGACCTCGTGCAAATAAATCATACCCTAGTTGGATTGTTGTTTTTTTTTTTTCCTTTTAAAAGACAATTTTTACTTTCTATTTTTTCTGTATTTTTTTCGGAATTTCAATATTTACGACGAACCGTTTTAGAGTTATACGAGATTTACATATGCAAATGCGCGTAGTCAGGATTCCCGTTGGGGGGAGGGGGTAAATAGGCGCAACATGATAGTGGTTTTTAGTGGTCTCCCCTTTCCTAGTGCGGATCTCGGAAATTGCTTGAAATTATAGTTCTCCTCTCCCTCTAAAAAGTATTTTATGCTATTTTTGGTCAGATGATAGCTGGAAAAGCAGTTATGTGACTTCCCCGGATTTTTTTCAAAATTGAAGTTCTAAAATTGCAATTTTAAATTTTCTTGGGAGACAACTGGAAAGAGTTTGGGAGTCGATGATTCTCTTCTAGAGAGGAGCAGCTGACCCTCTCTGCCCCATTCTGGCTACGATGTACAAAGGCGTACGTAGATAAATTAGCGAAAATTGTCAAAATGGGCTTAGGGGAGATACAAAGTGAACTTTTTTGCTGCTAATACGTCTTGCAGACGTTACGAAAAAAATATAACCGAAATTGGTTCACGGTAAATTAAGAAATAACAACGTCAAAAAAAGCACAAATTGCAGATTACTGCAAACACGTGTTTCGGCGTTACAAGGTTTTTGTCGGATGTTTTTTTATCCACAAGCTCATTACTTTCTACAATGATAAAGGCGTTCTTTGTAATGCCGAAACACGTGTCTGCAGTAATATGCAATTTATGCTTGTTTGATGTTGTTATTTCTTACTTTACTTTTCGCCACATTGGTATTTATTTATCACGGTTCACTGTTTAAAATGGAAATTTAAATTAAAATTTGAGTAGGAATTTTTTCGAAAATGCCACATTTCCTTTACTTCGTACAAGGAAGCAAATATGCTTATTATCTAGAAAAGAGAAAAGATCAAATAAAGTAACTGATTTCCTCAAATTTACTTAACTGTGACGCAATATCTCCACCCGAGCGCTCTTCAATTTAATCGCTAATGTGAACTACACCAACCTTAGAAGTAGCTTGAAATTGATTGCCCTAACTGAGGAAGCCAATCTCGCGTTGATAGCACTAAAAGATAGCACTTCTTGATACATCGTCTGCGTAAAGGAACCTCTTTTCTCTGGCTAGGCCTTCGGGTAATTTGTAATTGTTCTTTACTGATAGCAACCGAGGAAGATAAAGAACGGTAGGTACCAGACTTATTAGACCATGCTGAACGGGAAAGATCAAAGCATTCTTCAGTAATTGCTCCCATCCAATCAGTTACATCGCTTTGATTGTCGAGTTCGAATTTAAATTGGTTGCATGTGCTACAGGAGTGATACTAAGTTGTAGACGAAAACGGGAGACTTGACTTTGAGGAAAAGTCGTAAAATTATTTACACAGATCATTGAATTTTCTAGGAGATTTGAACAGAGATGACGTTTTTGTTGTAATTGCCTAAACGTTTTTGCTCATGGGAGATTGAGTTGTTTAAACTCTGAGATTGTTCGAGCACCTGTTAATGCCAGTAGATAAGTATCAGGGATGCCTTTTCAATGATCTCTAAAACAAAAGTTCAACAAATGCAGACACGTGTTTCATTTATGTGGGCTCATACATGTTTCCATATGCAGGGACGTGTAGCGGGGGGGGGGGGGACACCTGTTGACCCCTGGCCCGAGCCTGAAGGGAGCCCGAGATTTTTAAAATGAGAGACGAAATATATGTAGAGACGTAGGATTAAATAGTATGGCAGGGACCCATAAAAGTCGTTTGTGACGAGCCCCAAAATTTCTGTGCAAGCACTCCCCTGTCCATATGCACATTCACAAGTACGTGATTTTAGAGTAAGTTTGCTTATTGCGATTATTTATGAGTTGAATAATTTTAAGATACTTATTAAGAACTAGTGGTACCCGCACGGTTTTGCCCGTAACAGAAAAATTAAAAGGTCTTTTAGTTCTCCTGTATATTTACAAATAATGTATGGTGAATTTTCTCGCCGATTGACTTGTACCCATGTTACAGTTCCACGTTATGATAATTTCGTATATCGCCAATTGGCTTGTGCCCATGTTACGGTTCCACGTTATAATTCCGTGATTTACTCGTCCATCTTATGAAATTTTTGTTCTGAAAAATGGAATAGAAAAAGAACCACATCGAATTTTCTAAAAATCGCTTCGAGGTGCACACTCCCATGCTACAAACTAACTTTGTGCCAAATTTCATGAAAATCGGCCGAACGGTCTAGGCGCTATGCGCGTCACAGAGATCGAGACATCCAGACATCCTCCGGACATCCAGACAGAGAGACTTTCAGCTTTATTATTAGTAAAAATAAAAAATGTTTTAAAAAAAATAGATCATTTCCTGTGATTATAGATTCGAAAATAACAAGGTGGGGGACGCATTTAACACATTTCAGTGCATTTTCATCATTTAATTTTAGCACATTTTAAATGATACAGAGGTTTTTTAACCTACTCATACATTTGCTTTTGCGAAAAAAGTTATCCAGTTCCACATTAACGAAATGTTACGCATTAATATCTATTCAAAATTGGACATTAAAAAAATAGCTACAAACTCATTTTAATGTGCTTTGTTCGATATTTCATAGGGAGAGGGTTAGGGATTTACCAGGCCCGTAATTTAGGGGGGGAGGGTCAAATAGTCAAATGCTTCCCTCCCTCTGCTTTGAGAAATTAATGTATTAACATGCAAGTGGGCGGTTTTTTTTTTTTTTTTTTTTTGCTGTTTTATGGGAAAATTCACATATTGTTTAGATTCCACATCTGGAAAAATTCTGAAAGACGCTCCCTGGGATTAGCCCCCCCCCCCCCCCCCCCGCCCCAGCTTACGACCTCAGGTTCGACGAGAAGTCGTGTCAGTCTAGTCGTTAATTAGGGGACCGACATATGTGTCCAACTAGTAGAAATTTTTTGGGAGAAGACGTAGGTGGCAAACACAGTGACAAGGGACAATTTTTGGCTCTGTGAACCCCTCCCTCTTCCCCTTTTCTAGGAGCAGAATTCTGGCTGCTCCAGTATTCTGAAGGATTTTACAACTAATTGCATGGGATTATGAGTGAACACATCAGCTTATTACACAAAATTATTAAGGTAGTATTGCTTTATTAAAACAAAAGCATTTTTTAAAACCAAACTTGTACAAAACGAAGTAGGAAAAAAAGAAAGTTGATTTAGAGGACGAAAAGAAAGAAAACGTCAATTTACGACAAAAAACGCCTTAATGTAATCATTAAATGCTTCGTGATTATCAATATTAAAAAAATCGTCATTTAAGAATTATCTTCAATGACACAGATATATTAAAAGTGTCATTCACCCAGGACAATCGAGGCTGTTAATAAATCGGTCATTATAAGCCTCATGCGGGAGTTATCGAGAACTTTGTATTTATTTCGTGTGCCTCAAACAGGTGGAGGCACGTGCTGAATATGTAATTGCCCTCATCGTTTGACACTCGTCTAAGCCCGGGATTTATCTTGTCGCCTAATGAGGCATTTTTTATGCTCCTTATGCGCTGTGAATGCTGGAGCAATGGTTTTCGAAGATATTCGCTAGGGTTCATTGTTTCCGTCTCGAAAGCCAATTCGCCATTTGGCAGCAGCAGTTGGCGATAATTGGTAGTTAATCGCCATGTTTTAATTAAAACGTAATTTGTTTATGAACATGTACAGAAGGAACGATAATTATAGTGCTTAAGATATAGAAATTACGGGAGAATTACGCGGAAATCGATTTCTTCTTACAGGGCTTTATTTCTAATAAAAGATGTGCAGGGGCCTTATGATCAGAGCTAATTTTAATGCCTAAACAGCCTGAGTTCTGTATAAAATATAAAACTTTAGGTGAAATTTAAGTGGAGAAGCTCCCGTGCGCTCCCAAGCAAATTAAGTCCTGTTTCTTATGTAACATCGAATAGAATGTGCTTTAACCCAGAAATTAAGAAAAGTATGGATTTACTTTTGTTTTGGGTTCACCATTGTTTATGATTCAATTTGCGCTCATACTAAAACACATGGAATGCTTAAACGGTCTCTAAATTCAGTTTTGTATTCTAAACGATTTTCAATAAAAGTACTTTCTTTTCATTAATATTTTATACCGTAAGAGTCCGTAAAAAATCATTGAAAATTAAGAAAAAGCATGAATCATAGAATTTTTCAAAAATATTTTCCGAAGATGCTGAAAACTTAAACATTTCAAGTGCAGATGAAGAAAACTTGTCTTAGAATGCCAAAGTTGCGAAAATAAGCATGAAGTGAAAAAATAACGTAAAGGAAACAAAAGCAGTTCAAAAATAAAAAAATATTTTCATCGAAATCATTTCAAGGCCCTTTTTTTTTTTTGGTGGAAAGTGTTTTTTACTCTTTAGAATTGGTAAATTTGGGGGTAGGCACAATTAACAGAGTCTTGAACAGGCCTTTCGGAGCCTTGAAAATGTGGTCTAGCAGCTTACCATCGGCAGTCAAAAGTTGATGAATTTTGTGGTAAGCCTAAGAAAGCTAAATAAATATTGATAACTTAATCTTTGCTTGAATGGTAATTTTACTCCGAGTTTTCCCGTGGTCTTTCCTGATAGTTTTTTGAGCGCTTCTATCCCCAACTTTTTTTTTTTTTTTTTTTTGAAATGTTATGCATGCTTTTTCTTTTTGTGTTCTTCTTTTTAACATAGTGATTCGTACTGTACACGGGTCCGACGAGAGGCCATGCCAGCCTAGTCGGAAATTAGGGGCCCGAGCCTTGAGGGGGACCGGCGACGCTGACGCAAAAAAAAGGAAAGAAAAAAAGAAAGAAAAAAAGAAAAAGAAAGGAAGAAAGAGAAAGAAAAAGGGGAAGAAATACTCCGAATAAGAGAAAACGCCCATAGACGCTCTCTCCCACATCTTTTTTCTCTTCTTTTCCCCCTTTTCTTTTCTTTCTTCTTATTTTAGGAGGAGGGAGGGGCTCGGCGACATGTCTGACAAGGGGCCCGCCTTGGCTCTCTGCGGCCCTGACTGTATTATTATTTTTAAAAACAAATCAATTTATGTAACACACATGAAAAAACTTAAGCCCGAGGTTTGCTGCATTAAAACGGGGTGTGAGAAAGCCGTGGCCTTGAAAAGTGATTCTCAAGCAAACGAAGGCGTTAACACATTTTTAAAGTCTGAAATATGGCAGAGAATCCACGTGCGTTCGAGCTTGGTGAAACACATCCGTAAACACTTGGTATGCGGTTGGAATGCCACGACGCATGCGCGTGTGCCACTGACCCTTCGAAGTGTGACGAACACCGTGTTAGTAAACACTGGCCATGAATGGAGAAACACCGGATCGGCATGGCACGTGGTTTTTCTTTTCTAACTTTTGGATGAACGAACTTTTTCAGGTCAATCAACTTTCGTTGGTGGTTTGCTATCCTGCCGGTTGGGAGCGCTACCTGACGGCTCAACGTATCCTGCTGGCGTTAAAACAAAAGTAACACAGGAAATTAGACCTCTGTTCTCTACGCAGATCAAAAGCACAGTTTAAAGCTAGAGTTAAACTCATTTTAAGAAATATTAAGTGTACACAAATGAACTTCACGAAGATGCACATGAAAAATACACCAAAAGGTATCACATTAGTTAAAAGAGATTTATTAAAGAAAACCTTATTTCTTCGACATCGATGTCGATATTTTCAACCCCCAAAAGTTGCTTTAAAATGTAAAAAACCCGCCAAAAAGTATATTAGGTCGTCGAAAAAAAACCTATTTTATTCAACCTGTATTGAGAATAATTGTTACTAATCATTTTTGCATACGTTAATCTTTCTTAAAATCGAATAAACTAATAAATTTTAACATCAAACGATAATAAACAAAACCAAGGGGAAATAAAATATATTTTAATTTTAAACAATCAATGCTGCAAAAGATAAATGTTAGTTGGTTCCTACGAAGTTTTATAAGACATAAAATAATGTTGATTATATATAAATCTAATAGAAATATGAAAAGGAAAACTGAAATTTGTGTAACATTACAACTGTTAGAAACATACAATCAATACCTGACTGCATTTCTTGATTACAAAAACTTAATTTCAAGTTGTTCTTTTTTTTTTATTTTTTTTTTTTATTTTTTTAGTTTTTAACATTTACTAATGCTTTTTAATAAATTATAGTAAATTCTAGATTTGTTTCAGTTTTCCGAAATCTTTTTGAAGGGTTAATCCATCTTTCATGGTTCAATCTATTGACTATTTACCGTTATCTAAATTTTTCTTTATTCCTATCATTTCACCGGAAAAAGCATCAATTTGCCATGAACTTTATTTTAAAGCCAAAGTGAAATAAAACTTTCCTTTCGTTTCCAAGCAAACTATATCTACGAAACTGAAACAGGGAAATTCAGCGGATAAAAAATTCGTCTGAATCAAACCACTATAAGGAAGAAGGAAAAAATATTTGCTCAAAGAACGAATTTCATAGAAGCGTCTGAATTAAATTGGAGTACTCCATCTAAATCTCAGCAAAAATGCAAAGCTGCGGGAGGCAGTGAATAGGAGGAACAAAAGCAGAAAATATTTTCCTTTTTCACACCTGCGTCTCTTGATAAGCTTCCGTTTCCAAGGAAACCATTATTATGACAAGAGCCTGAAGTGCATATTGTGAACATGAAGATGCTTGAGCCCATTTACATACATTTAAACGGAGAATTACGGTTCCAGTTTACAAAAAAAAAAAAAAAAAAAGGAAAAAACATAATTAAAGATATTATTTTTTAGCACAAATGTCTTTTGTTTTGAAAAAAAAGTTTTCTTCTTTTTTTTGTATTAAGGATTCAAGTAATAACCACATTCATCTATTTTCCCTGTATTTAAAGAGGATATTTTTAGATTATTATTTCTTTTATGTGAAAAGAAAAAGTTTTGGTTACTTAAGAATATGCAGAATGGGGTTGTTTCCTTCAGTCAAAAGTATTAATTTTAGTCACTGTAGTTGATAGAATGAGCAAAAAGAAAAATAACAAGGACCCAGAAAATACTTTCATTTTCCCAATAGTTATTATTTATTTATTCATTTATTATTATTATTATTATTATTTTATGTTTGATTTTTCAAACAAGGCGTGATCTTTATGAAGTCACAAATAATGTTCCAGTTTACAAAAAAAAAAAAAAAAACAGGAAAAAAACATAATTAAAAATATTATTTTTTAGCACAATTGTCTCTCATTTTGCAAAAATGTTTTCTTCTTTTTTGTATTAAGGATTCAAATAATAACCACATTCATCTATTTTCCCTGTATTTAAAGAGGATATTTTTAGATTATATTTTCTTTTATGTGAAAAGAAAAAGTTTTGATAACTTAAGAATATGCAAATTATAAATTGCAGAATGAGGTTGCTTCCTTCAGTCAAAAGTATTACTTTTAGTCACTGTAGTTGATAGAATGAGCAAAAAAAAAAAAAAAAAACATGGACCCGGAAAATACTTTCATTTTCCCAACAATTATTTTTAATTATTTTTTTTTTAAATGTCCGATTTTTCAAACAAGGCGTGGTCTTTATGACGTCACAAATGATGTACTTTGGCGCATTCCACTGGAGCGCTGAATGCTTACGCTTGCTGTCTATCGCGTTCCCACATTATGGCAATTCAGAAGCAAATTAAATATTGCGCTATGCACTAATGACATCAGTGAATGGCATTTCATCACTCGTGATGTCAGGTGCAGAAGCGTAAAAAATGAAATTGCACCGTTTAAAATAATTGTTAAAGAATATTAAACTTACTCGTATTATTTAACAAATGGGTAAGTCCTATGTTTTTAAGCATGCTCTTTCAGAAAAAAATACTTTTGAAATTTCGGAAACAACCTCATTATGGCTGTTTAATTCAAAACGGTTTATATTCGTAACCATCTAGGCTATCATAAATATATTACTCTAAAAGTCCGAAATCGGAGAATGTCAACAGTCGCCCGGGTTTCACTGGAAAGATCCAGACTTTTGCTGATGCCTTTGCTACCTATGTGAATGTTGACATTCACCGGCGAATGTCGATATTTACCAGGTTTCGGTCTTTTACAATAACACGCACATACACATTGCCACAACGTGGATGCCACCTCATTTCCGAACAGGGAATGCGCAACTGATACTGCGCAACTGATACAACGATAAACGACCGGACCAGTCGTCCTGCAGCAGGTCCACCAAACATTTGACTGGTCCTAGAAGATTTTTTTCTGCCCGCGTCAAACAAAATTTTGATTCAAAGAATATTATTATTAAAAACTTAAAGATACTTTTATAATGTGTTGATTACTTTTCATATTTTCCGTAATTTTCTCCTAAGTTCATTCGTTGTATATAATTACTGTACTAAGAGTATTTTTGATGGTATCGTTTTAGGAAAAGAAATTTGGTCTCAATTTAACAAGTGCAAGTACTAATATGCTAGACGTTGCCATAAGATTTTCAAGCAACAAGATTTCCTTGCACCTAATGCATGCAATGATAGGTAATAGGGACAATTTAATTACGGGACTTAGACTTTCTCAACTTGATGATTAGAAAGTGTAAGTTCTCCAAATAAAGTTATTTTCAGCGATGCAAACAGACCTGTTTAGGTTGAAAATGCTGTGTTGGGAAAAAATTTGCTCTGGAGCGAAATAAAGGCATTAAATAATTGAAGAAAAATCTAGGACTATAAATTTCTTACAGTTCTTAAATGCTTAAACTTCGTACAAGGAAAACGATGTGTGAGAAGTAGAGAAAAAAGGCGTGTTTTAAATTTTTTTAAAAAGTTCTTAAGTAATTGAAACTCTTTTTTTTTACTTCCTTTTACAAAAAAGGAAGTATTGTATTCGCTAAAAAAAAATTCAATCAAAAGTCTGCATAAATTCCCATTTTTCTCACCCCCGAGTGAATGTTGAGTTTTTTTTTTTTTTTTTTCAACCCGACCACACGTGGATACATGACTAGGAACTTACAGACACCCGAGATATCCATTTTGACGACCCCCGAGTTAATTACAACAAATTTTCTCTTGACGTCCGTATGTACGTATGTATGTGCGTATGTGTGTATGTTTGTATGTATCTCGCATTACTCAAAAACGGTATGTGCCAGAAAGTTAAAATTAAGTACGTAGACTCCTAGTAGGACCTAGTTGTGCACCTTCCCTTTTGGATGCATTCGGATGTTCCTAAAGGGGTCTTTAGTCCCTTTGTGGAGGGGGGGGAATCATAGTTAATTTCGATGTAAACTCAAGTGGTGTTATAATTTGTCGGACGCTTGGCGATAGATCGCCAGTATTTTGGTCGCCAAGTTTTGTCACCAACTTGGTGACAAATTTGACGATTGTTTTTTAATTTTAAATTTGGTTTCAATTTGGCCAGTGTTGGTGATATTTAGAGAGTAAAAAATTGAATCACATTAATTTTGCCAATAATGGGAAAATGACATTAAATTGGAGTAAAAGGAAGTCATGTGATGAACACATCAGCTCGTTTTTAAATGTAGTACCAGTTTTATCCACAATACTTTTTACAGCAACGAAACTCGAGTATAATTGTAGACTATCGTGTTAAACGCTCTTTAATCAGGAATATTCGGGCTGCAAGAGACTCTCCGGCTTTGCTTCGTCCAAAAATAACTTAATGCTATTCATGCTGCAATCCTGTTTTCATGTATTTCACTATCTCAATTGAAGTAATAATCATGCTATATTATATTTATACAACCAATTTTGATGTCATAATCATGATTGCGCCATCACTCGATCGAACGGATTATGTCAGTTTCCGAGAGGAGCAAGAGCTTCTACAAAACTTCTGCAGGTGGCGCTAGCGGCCGGCTCTGAAATACTACTTCTTCTCGAATCGGGCGGGGGTGGGATTGTATGGAAGGGAGGGGGGCAGCGTTCGTGACCCGACGTCGGAAACGATTAGACCCTGGCCCGCAGACATCACACTCGGCCGGCCAGACGGACATTTGGCACGCTGCCAGCTATCGATTCGAATCCGTCCCCCCCCCCTGTCCTAGGGTTGCCTGAAGAGCGTACCCCCGGTGGAATATGCAATTAGATGGGAGAATGCAGAAGAGAAATCCTTTTTGGGAAAGCCGCACGGCCGCTGCACACATAAAAAAGACAATATGGTGTTCGTCGGGTATTCCATTAATCGCGTAATACTGCTGTTGTTGTGGTCTAGAAAGGGTACGATTTCTCAGAATGGGAGCAAATATAAGCTATACTTAAATTTGGAATTTGAAAGCAAAGAATTTTATTTTTATTCAAACGTATTTTTAGTCATAATAAAGCAATTACAATTCTTCAATGTGGTGTCCATTGGGTACTCCTGGGTTGATGTTGTGGTCTGCAAAAAGTACGATTTCTGAGAATGGGGAAAATACAGCCTAGAATATATTTTAAAATTAAAATCAAAAAGAAATTTTCTTTAATCTCCATAATAAATCGCTATCGATAATATTTCAGTTCTCTATACTATTACATCTATACAATTACATCTACGCAGTTATTTTTTCATCCGTCAAAAAATATACAAACGCAGTTTTGAAGCTTTAAGTCTGCCTTTTGCTTCGTCTCACCCTTTTAACGAAATATTATAGTGTTAAATTTACGGTTGAATAATATTTACAATGGAAAAAAAGATTTTTTAAGTATTTTTTGGTTTTTAAAAGATTAAAGTTTAAGTTTGCATTTTCACTTTTTACGAGAGAGCATTTTACTATTAATTTATACATTTCAGATTGAAAGCAGCAATATATTATATCTTTGAAGTTTTTTCAATGTTTGTGACCGTAAAGAGTAATAATACTGTCTGATAAAGATTAGTTTGTACTTCTTATGATCAGTGTTAATATCTATACTTTCTAAAAGCAGAAAAACAACCAGATTCACTATGCCCGTTTTAGAATGAAAATAGAAAAGAAATGCACTAATTTGTAAGATATTAAAACTAAATATAAAGCACTAAAAGTTTTATAATTATAGTATAGTAATTAAACTCTTAAAAATAGTACGTAAATACTATCCCAAATATTGAAATCTATTTTAGTCATGGGATTTCAAAAAATTTCTATTATTGCAATTTCAACAAAATGAAAAAATCATTCCATAAAACCTACGCAAACTTTGCATGATATGTGCTTTAAGAAAACATTTTCCATGTTTTTTTTATTTAAACTAAATCATCTTCACGTTTCTCAAAACCTTCTTAGTTGCGTTTCTTCTAAAACCCGCGACAACGATACATCGACTGACTTGGTAAAATAGTTTTCTTCGCATTGTAACTACACTCGCCGTAAAAGCCTATTTACAGTGACGACATCGCCGAAAACATGAGCAACGTATAAAAGACGACTTCAATACGATTTTCCATTGAACACTGATTTTCTAATGAAAAATAAAAATGTTATACTTTAAAATATTTACTTAAAACAGTTTTATCTCATGAAATTTCAAACTCCAAACTTAGTTTTTAACTGAAAATTTGCATGCTTTAAAATATCCAAATTAAGTTCTAGGCTTATAGATAATTTATAATAAACTGAAAACTATTAAAAGTAAACTTAAAAGTTAAGGAAATATTTGTATTACAAAATACATAAATATAAGCAATGCATTTGGTTTTATCTTGAAGCAATTATTATAGTATGACATTTACTTATTTAGGAATTATGATATTACTAGCAAAAATACCCGGCGTGCCTGGGTAAGTAATAATTGTGAGAAACAATCGCTACTTTCATTCGTTTTCTGTTTTGACTGAAAGAACTCAAAACACCCCGCTTTGATGTGATTCACCAATAAAAGTAAAATAGCAATAAGTATAAAAACGGATATAGTATTCAGTTAGAAACAAAAGCACGACATTTATGAAAATAATTTGAAGAATTTCCAAAGAAAAAATGAAAATTTTGAAATTTCACTTGTTACTAAGAGAAAGTCGTAAAGTTTCATCATGTTTTTATTGTTATTATTATTATTATTATTTTTTTTTTTTTTGAACATAGGCTAAAGCTTTTTCTATATGGCTATTGAAACACAAACGGTTTTAAAAAATGTAGCCGCTCGTAATCCCACTAAACTTGCTTTAGTTGTTATGAGAAATATCAATTATTGTGGGCTCTTGGTGCGATTTAAAATGTTACCAAATTTCCGGTAATCGTTTTGAGATACCTTAGATAATGCTCCCCCTCCCTACTTTGTAAAACTGTCTGTTACTAATTTTCGTCAAAGAGATATTGTCGCCAAATACTGACATATTTTTGGTGATCATAAAATGATACTCAATATTTTCTTCCGAAATAAGTAGCAAAACTTGGCCAGTGTTTGAAATTGTAAACAAAGACTAACGAATGGAAGTTTTTGTGCTGTTTAATAGATTTCCTAAAATAGCGGATGATTTTACATTTTAACAAAAGTTTTAAAGATTATTTTAATTGCGATATTTTGGTTATATGGTGAAATGAAAGCAGAGAAACATTATTATGAAGTCTTTGGCTGCAAAAACAGCGCCAGTTGAAAAGATTGCCTTCCGTTATAATTGAATCGTTATGGTTAATTATTACTATGTTCTTATTTCTATAAAATTAATATATATATATATATATATATATATATATATATATATATATATATATATATATATATATATATATATATATATATATATATATATATATATATATATATATATATATATATATATATATATATATATATATATATATATATATATATATATATATATATATATATATATATATATATATATATATATATATATATTTAGCTATTGATTTCCAATTGTATGTTTGATGGATGAACTCGTTTGTAAATGAAAGTAATAAACTTACACATATTTTGAAAAGACTCTTTCCCTCAGAATAGGAAAAAATAGGTTTTTCTGCCTATATGTCAAAGTCCAATTGGTGAAAATATCTTTATGATTGAGAAAAATGGATGTCATACTTGAAATCAGCGCATCCAGTAGAATAAAAGTCACTCAATTCCGTACAATCACTTTTTCATGATCCGAATTTTGCAGGCCTGTATAATTTTTGACAATAAACACTTTCTTTTTTCCAACTGTTGCCAAAATCAGTTGTCTTTTTACTTCGTTCCGTTATCGATTACTGGCATAGATGAGGGTAAAAATCCTCGGAAAGCAATAAATTTCATGCTTTCTCCAGAGAAGTCTTGATTCAAAATTTTCATTATGTTTACTTTTAATATTGCTGTTGTTAGGCAATGAATTTTTGCAACATCAATGGGCTTTATATTTAATCATTTAATCGGGTTATTGAATGAAATTTACTGTTTTCCATCATAACTTTTTTAAACTAAGTTTTTTAGGAATAAATTATAGCCTAAGTTGCTTCCTGATAATGCAGCTATCTAACGTGAAAAAATGGTTAAAATACGTCCAGTAGTTTTGAAGTTTACCCCGGACATACATACATACAGAAGTAGCCATTTATGAATATTATTTCAAAGGAAATACTAAGATATTGATACTAAACAGCAATTATAATGAAGGATAGAACCATCTCCTTCTCATCAAGTAAATTCTGGCTGTACTATTAAGCTGTATTATTCCAGACGAATTTTATTTCGAGATTTTTTAGGTTCGGAGCGCTTTAAGAGAAAGTGCTTTCTTGGGAGATTTCTAAGAATCCGTTTGAAACGACTGAAAAGTCGATTCATTGTAGGTAATAACAAAGCGCAATAAGTAAAATCTTCTTCCAGGGAAAAAAATGTGGATAACTGCAGGTTGAATTTTCGACCTACTCCTTACCTGGGGGAACGCGAGAAAATTCAGGGGTGGTACTGCAAGCTGCAGTGTAAACGAGTGATATTTAAAATCCCTATTCCCAGTCTGATCATTGCATTTTTTTCTTTGTAAAGGCGTCGTAAGAGTGAATACCTCACAATTGTGCACTAAATGAAGGGACAAAACACAATACTTCAACAAACCAGATGTCTTGATGAGGGTTAGGCGAAATATCACAACAATTACCCCAACTTCTAGTTTCTTGAAACAGCAACTGCTTCGCTGGGATTAGAACTCGACGTCATCTGGGTCTGAATTTAAAAAGTTGCAGCTATTTTACAGAAGTAGGCATCCATTTTACATCATCTAGTAGTATCAAGAAATCTTAATCTTACATCATTCTTTCGTTTTAACTATGAAAAAATCTTTTCCTATAGTATTTAAAAAAAAGAGCTATTTAATGCCAAACTAAGAGTTTGTGAAGACAAATAGCTTTTGTGCTTAACGTAACTGAAGGGCTTAACATAACATTGTGCTTAACATAATTTAACATACAATGATTGTGGATGTAAATATTTAATATGGATGTAAATAGTTAATAACAATATTTACATCCATAAATGTAAAATGACTCTTTATTGTAGTTACTCAAATATCTATCGTTCTTACAATGTTCAAAACTTTTTTTTTACACGTTAAGAAATTTATAACGACGTATAAATTTCGACTATCAATAACAGTTACAGATTCGTGTTTTGGGGCTACTAAGAGCCTCTTTTTCAATTGAGAAAAAAAAGAGCTTTGGGATTAAATGGCTTTTGCCAAATGTTCTTATACATACATGTTTTTTTATCTATATATTTGTTTATATTTATTATTTTATTGTTATTTCTCTTATTATTTTGTTTATTATTCTATTATTATTTCATTTATTATTTAATTAATTTATTCATTTTCATTTTATTGTATTTTACTTTTTATTTTATCTCCATGTTGTATTTATTTTTGCATTCGAAACTTGTATTCCCAAAATAAGTGTATGCAATTTTTGCTGTTATTTGTGCAGTTTTGACGTTGTTATGTTTTTCATTCTAGCATTTTTATCCCAAAATATATACATTAAAATATCATTACAGTGAATACCAATTCAATGAAATATCCTTTTGAACGAAATAAGTGTTCAATCCCATTTTAATTGCCAATATACTGCTTAAGTTCTACTGCAATGAAATTCCCGTTACAACAAACAAAATTCACGGTCCCGTTTCTTGTCTGGGACTTCACTGCATTTATCATCAATGCGAGCAGAAAAGAAAAGATTATAAGGATTTTCTTTCTTTATTATATATATATATATATATATATATATATATATATATATATATATATATATATATATATATATACAGTCGAGTCCCGACTTACGCGAGGAATGCGTTCCAGACCCCTCGCGTAAGTCAAAATTTCGCGTTGTGGAAAACGGTATGTGTAAAATATTTTATAAACGTGCCCAATTATTTAAGACACTTGTAAACACCCCCTCAACTGTTAAAAACCATTTCTTACCTATGTATTACTGTTTCATACATAAAGAACTGAATGTTTACTTATATTTAAAAAAAACCCGTTTCATTCAAACATAAAATACTGCTACGATGAACAAAATCGATGATCAATGGGAAAGAAAGACATAAAATGAACCAGTATACGGTACGTACAGTATATAGTAAGGAAAGCAAATGCACTATAGTTGTCCTGTACAGTATATAAAGTAATGATATTTGTAACTTAAAAAAGTGAAGATGATAATGATTTATGCTGTGTGATGAAACTGTTTTTCTAATAAATATATTTTCAAATACAGTCGCTTCACAAGCTCTTTTATAACGTTTCCATCTATGGCAACACCATTCTTAATGGTTTCTTTAATTCACAATGCAAGAGCAGCTTCCATTTTCATAAATTTTTGCATTTTACTAAAATATTACTTGGTGAACTTTTACGCATTTCCTTTTCTTGACTTTTACTGTATGTATGAAGATTCACTCATACATAATTGTCGGGCTACCTTAGACGCATTTTTTAGTTGAGATTCAGCTTTTCAAGATAGAAGTTTTAACATGGAGAAGCTTTAGCTTTTCTTTAATTGTCAAAATCTTTTTCTCTTTCTTTCTATCTTCACAAACTTTAGATGAAACAGCGCTCTTAGGTGTCATTTTATTTCATCAAATTTCTCATTTAGAATGAAATAAATAAATAAATGAAAAATATTTGCATAAGCGATGTTCATACTAGTACGGTGTGGGAACTTCCGCTCTCAGTGAGGCGAGAGGGATGAAGGTCTATTCGAAAAAAAAATGATAGTAGCAAATAACAAAGTCAGTACTTACACACCACGATTCCCCTCCGAAGATTTTCACGTTGCGGGTGAGGAATTCGCGTTAATCCTAAAAATTTTTACCGGTGAAAAAATCGCGTTATAGCCATTTCGCGTAAGTCGGATCGCGTTGTAGCGGGACTCGACTGTATATATATATATATATATATATATATACAGAAATAAAAATATTTACATAAATGTAATGAAAAAACTAAATAAATAAATAAATAAATAATAAAAAGGTATAAGGATTTTCTGCAAAGAAAAAAAAACTTGAATGAAATTGACCAAGTGCATTCCTTATCGGGTGACAGCGCTAACACGACAGTAACACAAACTGCCGCGGTAATTGAAAATACAACAGTATTGGTGTGAAAACTGCCCCTTTTGTGGTAAACAAGGTAATCAAAATTCTCGTCAATCATCCCTTTCCCTCTATTTCTACGGAAGCTGTCTGGAAATTTGTCGGGAAAGCGCCTATTCGATTCCTGCGTGACACACTTCACACAGATAAACAAACACATCGTCCGAAATAAAACAGTTTTTTCCTTATTTCTAGTACTTTCCCCTTTTTGTAAGAAATTGGAAACTGTCGTAACAGTTGGAAAACAACGATGTTTACAGGGTTGGCGTGCCGAATTGGGTGAAGGTTTAGTTTCGATCTGTCACGGTAGGAGAAGATGATTGAATCGTTCCTCGCGTGAGCGCTGTTGAGGCTTGAGAGCGGGAGCCTTTTCACCTGTCGATTCAAGTTCGGTAATTCGAGTATTGGTAGAATATTTCGCACATCTTCCCCGTTAATTGCGATACACGCATGGGATGTTTGTTACGAGAATCCTTTTCGAGATTTTGATGAAGAAAATTGATAACGGTTTATTAACATCAAGTCAAACACGTTCTGTCAGGAGCTTGAACCTTGTTACTGTCTTGGTTCAGAAGCAACTGCGTCATCTAGATATTCTTTATTCCTATTCCTATTCCTATTCAGAGTCACAACTGACTACAATTGTATTTATGTGGAGGACTGCAAACTAAGTGCCTTGCCTCCATTATTTTTGTATACTGATAGATGGCAGCACCATCACCGGATCAAACAGTTTATGAGAATTTAGAACTAGTCCAGGAGCTAATAGCTACCTGGTGCTAGCACCCCCAGAGGTATCGTTTCACTTGGAGGACATTGAGACCACGAGCATATTTAACGTCGCCCAGTCTCCTTTAATGACGACGGTGGGTCTTCGACCATCGTGGTTCGAACCCAGGACCCTCCGGCCCCGAATCCGACACTCTACCGATCGGGCTACCACGGCCCAGCTATTCTTTAGAATTTCTTTTCTGTGATGACAGAGCGGTGTAGTGATTAGGCGCAGGTTTCTTATGTCCAAAGGCGCTGGTTTGAACCAGACTCCAATCGGTGAAAACTCCACCATGTCGTACGGCTATGCGACTTTCAAAACATCCCGTAGACTCTAAGTACTCTCGGCAAAATTAAATTTCTAGAGCGGTTTCGTGTCGAAGAGAGCGCAGGTGCCTCCATTTGGCGACGACACAGGGTGTCAGAATTCTCGTGGCAATAGCATCCGCCGATAGTGGTGCCACATGGAAGAATGAATGCTGTGTATCGGGGGATCGCACTGTGTCTGCAAAACGGTAAAGCGTCTATGCAGCCTGTTTAGGTTGGGGAGCGGAGAATCTTCCAAAAAAAAATGTCGTCATTGCGTTTTGAGGAATTAAATAGGACTGTTACTGATCCCTTTTATAAATTTACTAAGACTGTCGCCTTTTTTTTTTTTTTTTGAGAGAGGAATAATTTCCCATTTTGCATAATCATTATTTCATTTTAGAAAGTATCCACCACCAGTTCTTTTAGTCTGTCTGTTTATTTCTAAAGGGACTGCGTATTGACTCTTCGCTATTTGACGCATTCAGAGCTTAAATGGATGAAGTCCATTTCGATTTAATCCATTTTAGCTCTGAACGCCTCATTTGTGAACGTAGCATTTCGTTGCCAAAATCTACAACGTTCAGAGTTAAAGTGAATTAAGTCAAAATGGACTTGATCCACGTTAGCTCTGAATGCCGTTTTTGAAGACCAACTGCATTCGTTTTCGGGTATCCACTCCTTCCTGTGGCAATCGGCAGGTCGTTGTCCAGTTACCCACCAGAGGGAAGCACCTGAGCTTTCACGACACAAAAATTTGCATCGGGTTTCTTTTTTCTTTTTAGCAGAGTACGTCTAATTCAATTAGACACTTAAAGGAACTTTAACGCACTTATAATCATGTAAAAGGGGACACCGATAATTTTATGCATGTTTAAAAATCCATCGACTGCATCTGGGTTTGAACCTGTAAATTCCGGCGTAAGAGGCCAAGATCTAACCACTATGCCACCCTACCGATTAATATTGCAACTTACTTATTACCTCCTCATTCAATGTGAAGAGAAATTATCATATTATACAATATCAACTAATTAATAATAATACCATTTACATTATACCAACAGTTCAAGAGCTACATTTCTGCATGATCCTATTTTCAATACCTTCGCATTTAGCCTTAAAAATATCAAAAATTACTCTTAATTTTAGTGTTTTGAATCAGATGAACTCATACTCTTAAAGTATTCTAATTTTTAAATAAGTAAAGTTTTATTCTAAAATTATTTTAAACTACTACATGAGTAATTTAATTTTTAAATAAGTAAAGTCTTAAACTAAAAGTATTTTAAAATTCTACAAGAGTATTTTAATTTTTAAGTATGTTTTCGCTGTAGATAAAATATCTGAATGTAGTCGCAGACTGGCTTTGCATCTCCACCTTAAATTTTCTTACACTTATTTCAGAGCATTTTCAAACTTTTTAAAAATAGTTGTTTGAATGGGAAAACTAAGTTCTACTTTCCCCCCTCCTCTCCACCAATTTATTGTAATTATTTGGCTTATTTTGTGTCCAGAAGAATGTTCTTTACCTATGCATTGAAAAAAAAAAATCACATTGCTGTAACTTGCAATCGCAGTGAAATGCTGAATTAACAGAAAAATTTAGAGAAAATAATTTCAGTCTCAAAATCTGAACAATTTCCATTTAAATATACCTATGCCCTTCTCTTAAAATTCATCAATGTATGACATTATATTAGCATATGTTTTTAGAAGCTCCTTGTGGTGAAGAATCTACTGTTAGAATGCTACACTAGCTGCTTAATAATAAGAGGGAATACATTTGACAATGTTTCAAAGCAATTAAAAGCAGGTGTTATGTTTTAAAATATAGGTTTTAACCAATAAAAATCGAAAAATGAAAGTAAAAGTAATAATACCAATAACTAATAATAATAAGAAGAAGAATAATAAGAAGAAGAAGAGAAAGGAGTAGAAAAATAAGAAGAATTAGAATAATATAATAATAATAATAATAATTATTATTATTATTATTATTATTATTATTATTATTATTATTATTATTATGAGATAATATAATAATAATAATAATAATAAAGAGATAATATAATAATAATAAAGAGTGAAAAATATCCGAGAACGGACTTTAAAGAAGGAATGTTCAAGCTCGTAAAAATAAGCTTGATTATTTCTGGGTGTAAAAAAAAAGATTTATTTCGTTTATTCTGCCGACTTTTGAATCATCTGCGTTTGGAAAAAAAATATATACAGTAGACTTTACTGAAATAAGAAGGAACAATAAATAATAATCTTAATGTTTACACTAGAATTAAATACTTTTATGCAATAATTCAATGTTTTCTAAGAAAAATAAAACCATTGAATTGGCTCGTTATAAAACTTATCTAACACAACATAAAAAGAAGAAGAAAACTTCTCCCACAAACTTCATGAACGCCACGTGTTTCCTTCAGCATTTTTCATACCTAAAAAGAACTTACAAAAGACGAGAACGAGACAAAAACATGAATCTGTTATTTCGTTGCCATGGTTTCCAGATAAACTTGTATTGTGAGGAACGTTATGTTTACAAACACAGCTTTTGTTGACCTGGATTAAAATAGAAAAGAGGATTTGTGCACCGCTGATCCATTTCACCTGTAGAACGCTGAGAATATTGTGTTGTTCTATTGAAATTTAGAACGGTAATGAGATTCGAATCTCCGATTTTCGCGTTCCACTTTCATTAATTCACTACCGTCGAATTGAGATCGAGTATGCAGGACTTTCCATGTTTCTTTTAAAGTTACAAGTTCGCAGTTTTTTTTATGTTTAAATTATAATAAATTTAAAATGTTTTTCAAAAGTTATTTTTATTATGTTACGTGTTTTCGTTGAATAAAGATACGCACACACACAAATATTTATTTAGAATTATTAAGAGTTGACTAAACTTTTCTTCACAATGCAAAAATTATGTCCTTTTCCTCTATAATTCAACAAACTTTATTGATTTTTTTCTCCAAAAATATGAATTTAATGGTCATGTTTTCTTATTTTAACACTTAGACGGGAGAGCTTTATTGCACAAAAAATGTTATTGAAATCGTGTATTTTAAAAAGTAAAGTCGCTTTTTTTACTGACGTGTTTTTTTTTTCCAACTAATTTTTATTTTTCTACATTGATG